>NW_016168532.1:0-19102 GCF_001687245.7 Rhagoletis zephyria
GGCGGATCGGAAACTCAGCCTTTCCGACTACCTAGACCCTTAGATAATATACAATAAACGAGCGGATTGGAAACTAGGCCTTTCCAACCGTTACGAAAGCGCGACTGGGTGGATCGGAAACTCGGCCTTTTCGACCACCCAGGAGATATCAATAAATGGAGTAACCCAAAAAGGAGATATAAATAAATGGAGTAACCCAAAAAGAATAGCGCGGATTGGAAACTCGGCCTTTCCAACCGTCTACATAACTTCCAGAAAATTGCATGCGTTTATATTGACATAAAATAATTGCAGTGATAAAGAAATAATGTTATTTAAAAATTTCCGTAGAGCATTTTGTATTTTGTATTTAATATTTAATATTTACATTTTAAATCTAAAATTTAATTATAAGAATGTTAAATCTTTGTTGCAATAGATGTCTAACAGACTGTAAAAAATTAATAAATAAATATAATAGAGAGCGAAAATTGGAACGTATTGGATCGTAAGCGTCTTCTTCTTCCTGCCTGAAACAGCCCGGACTTTTTCTCCGGGTAAAAATGGATAAAGTGTCAAAGTGCATATCAGCTGTTTTGTGTTTACATGTTACCTGCATTTACTTGGTGCTTTCAAGGAATAGCGAATGGCCTGTTGATGTATTTTCAATCTTTGTAGACTTAAAATCAAATTTGTGAAACCAAATTTAATTTCCAAGAGTTTGCATTTAAGTGACAAAAACAAAAACAACGTGAATCAGCTTTTTCTCCAATTCCGGGCACAAAATGTGTTTTTTTGCATTCCCGTACTTCTGGATTATGTTCCATTTTTGACAGCAAACATTTCGCTTATTCTCTAATTACCGGATCCGGTCCGGATTGTTAGGGAAAGAACCTATAGACAGTAGCCAACCTTTTTGGGTTGTTGGTGTAGTAATCGTTGTTGTTGTAGCATTATTCACCATTGAGGAAGGCACTGGGTTGTGTGCCGCTATTTAATGGCCTTCCTCAGACTTTCTTAGATTTCAGGGTTGTGTACCGCATTATTATTAGATAAATAAATTAAAGCATTTGACAAATCATGATTTTATTAAAAGAAAATTATAAATGGTGCTGAAAAACCAAACAAACGCTCGTGCGAAAGCTTTATTTTTGTGTGTTGTTAAAATTTATACATGGCGTATTGATGGTAACACAAGCAATGTATTCATTTGTGTGCGAGCTGCCAGGTTCTGTTATCAATACAATTAACACAAGCTTTTCCGCGTGGTTGCCTTTCAATAAATAAAATAAACAAATATTCGCAAATAAATTTGATTTATTTTATAACTGACAACTAATACCATGTTCTGACCGACATCGAAAACATGTTTTCGTTGCTAAAACTGGTTTTCGACCTAAAACTTGCGTTTTCGTCCATGTAAAATCTGTCAAACGAAAACCAGTTTTCGCTGAAAACTATTTGAAAACTCACGTTCCACTCATTCCAATCGGTGTCTTCACTATTTTTTCGATTATTTAACGAAGTGGAAGTCATATTTTATCATTTTAAATACGCCATATCGGATTTATTCATGAACCAATTAGAACAGATCTGACCGGTTGAGAACAGCCATTTGTAATAGCAATTGAGAAAAAATGTGTGACGTTCGTAATTTTGAAGTTTCCTATTTCTGTTTTGCTTCTTTCTTTATGTGTATTTTGTCGGTGGTTTATTTCAGTGATTTTTAAGCGATTTTCAATAAATTTTTTGTGCAAATGTAATTAAAATGAAGTGCGTGGTGATTGGTTTCAAAAACACGTACAAAAATAATAATTGGTTAGCACAAACATTTGCTACAAAATTGCTTGAATTTTCTTCATTATGCTTCGTCTTCATATTCTTTGTTTACTTTTCAAAGAAAATAACATGGCGCCGAAATTACAAACGTCAGCCAGAAAATTACTTTTTTCTTTTGCTTCATCTTGTCAGATCTTGTGTAGTTGGATCATGGGATTTATTGTTAATTGGTTGGCCTAAGTAAAATAAGAATGAAAGTAATATTACATTTATATTGGACCCAAATGCGTGATTTGAAATCAGTCATTTGAAGGTGTTTACACTGCTTGATCCGCATTTGCTTTGACTTCTCATCAAATGAAAAGGGAAGACAGAAACAAAATGAAAGCGAACAAACCCTACATTTATTATATTGTTAACACTTTTTGGACACAAAAAGGCAATTATTCTTTGATTAAACTAAAAATGTGTAAAGGTCTTCTACAAATTAACAATTTTTATACACAAATTTCAGAGATTTTTTCATTTCGTTGTTTGTTTTCATTTTGAAAAATTCCAAATGTCAAACACAAACAAAAGCTTTTGTTGAACTCTTGTTTCTGAGTGAGTTCAATAAAATAGTGTGGCAATTGGAACGCCTTTGCTTCGTGATTTTGTTTAAATGCGTTATTTTGGAAATGCGAAGTTGTATGGAGAAATGCGTGATTTGGCCCATGGTACAACAAAAAGAGGTAGAAGCCAATTTGACGTCAAACCTACAAAAGTCAAAGTTTTCGGGAGATTAAAAATAAAAATGAGCGTGTGTAAGGAAATATAAAAAATTACATTTCACTGGTTGACGTTTTTAAGTACATTTAAAGTTTAATTTTATTTATTTATTTTCTTTAGTTAAAATTTGTTAATTTGTTTGTTGTTTTCTGTCTTTGATTTATGAGTTGCAGTGTTGTTGGAGGGACTTTCCGGCATAAGAGTCATAGTAACAGAACTTGGCATTAAACGTGCCTTTCCTGTACCTCCCGGTGCATTTATAAAATCTGTTGCTTTAAAATGTTTAACGAATAGCAAGGTATTTCGCTGCAGCTCTGCCCCACAGCTGCTTTCGCAACGCTTCTTACGCGAAGGACATTGAGGCACGTTAAAAAAGTTAATGGTATCTGATTTATACTTAACTCCACATAAAAACAACGCTTCAGGTGTTGCATTTTTAACACATACACTAAGGGCCGGTTGCTCAAAGCCTGGTTGACACTAATCCCCGGTTAAACATCGTTATCGACGTTACCGACACCATGTTATTTGCATGGCCCTAAGTATAAACCGCACAACACTACAAGAATTCAAATGTTAATTAAAATTTGGTTGTAACGAACATTAAAAAAAACACATTATTTGCAAATAACTATTTGCAAAATGGTAAACTTTGCCGTATAAACGCTGAGTTAATTTTTTATTTGCAAATAAGTATTGATTAGTGGTACTAGTTGCAAATAAGCCCAAGGCGCTGCCATTCTTAGGTTAATTTTCCTTTTCGATGGTCATCTTATTGCCTTTTTATAATCAAGACGCCGCCATTCTTAGGTTTATTTTCTTTTTCGATGGTCATTTTATTGCTTTTTTATAATCAGGCAATATTAAAAAAGAGTTTTTCACCATCGAATAAACAGTGAGTTAGGTATTTGCAAATTATTTTTATTTGCAAATAGCTTACGTATAAACGTAGTAATAGTTAACAAAAATTTACAATCCGTAGTACTTTTCTATCAATTGGCACATGTCCTTTTATTTAAATCGGTAAGAAAATGTGTTATTTATATATACCATTTTATGTGGAATTATTCAATAAATTTCGTTTTACACTATACTTTTTGAAATTATTTGGAGTTAATTATTTTTTGTTTCTCAAAAGCAACCCTGCGTGCTTAGAAGGCGTGTGTACCAATAATTTATCCCTGACATATTCATCCCCGAGGAAGATAGTCGCCAAATTCACCGAAGGTTGTTTACGGATTATTAGCGCCGGTTACTCAATGTCTGGTTAACACTAATCTCCGCTTAAACATTGTTATCGACGTATTCGACTCCATTCATATAACAGGGATTCGGCAACGTCGATAACGATGTTTAAACAGAGATTTGTGTTAACCAGACATTGAGTAACCGGCCCTTAGAGTGGTTCATAATAACACTCTTTTTGGAAATTCATAAACGCTACATCAGAATATTGTTATTTGTGATAAAAAAAGAGAAAAGTGTTTTTTATTTTGAAAAAAAAAAATTTCTTAGAGGTTGTTGTTGTTGTAGCGGCTACAACAACCCCGCCCAGATCGGTTGATATCTTAGTCGTTGTCGTCAAGTTCCACTAACAGCAGCCCTAAGAAGCGTGCAGCCTCTATAGGGTCGGTCCACAGGGACAAAGCCGTTAGGGTTGTCGGGTTTTTCGGGCATGCGAAGAGATGTTTCTAGTCGTGAGCGGCNCACTACAAGAATTCAAATGTTAATTAAAATTTGGTTGTAACGAACATTAAAAAAAACACATTATTTGCAAATAACTATTTGCAAAATGGTAAACTTTGCCGTATAAACGCTGAGTTAATTTTTTATTTGCAAATAAGTATTGATTAGTGGTACTAGTTGCAAATAAGCCCAAGGCGCTGCCATTCTTAGGTTAATTTTCCTTTTCGATGGTCATCTTATTGCCTTTTTATAATCAAGACGCCGCCATTCTTAGGTTTATTTTCTTTTTCGATGGTCATTTTATTGCTTTTTTATAATCAGGCAATATTAAAAAAGAGTTTTTCACCATCGAATAAACAGTGAGTTAGGTATTTGCAAATTATTTTTATTTGCAAATAGCTTACGTATAAACGTAGTAATAGTTAACAAAAATTTACAATCCGTAGTACTTTTCTATCAATTGGCACATGTCCTTTTATTTAAATCGGTAAGAAAATGTGTTATTTATATATACCATTTTATGTGGAATTATTCAATAAATTTCGTTTTACACTATACTTTTTGAAATTATTTGGAGTTAATTATTTTTTGTTTCTCAAAAGCAACCCTGCGTGCTTAGAAGGCGTGTGTACCAATAATTTATCCCTGACATATTCATCCCCGAGGAAGATAGTCGCCAAATTCACCGAAGGTTGTTTACGGATTATTAGCGCCGGTTACTCAATGTCTGGTTAACACTAATCTCCGCTTAAACATTGTTATCGACGTATTCGACTCCATTCATATAACAGGGATTCGGCAACGTCGATAACGATGTTTAAACAGAGATTTGTGTTAACCAGACATTGAGTAACCGGCCCTTAGAGTGGTTCATAATAACACTCTTTTTGGAAATTCATAAACGCTACATCAGAATATTGTTATTTGTGATAAAAAAAGAGAAAAGTGTTTTTTATTTTGAAAAAAAAAAATTTCTTAGAGGTTGTTGTTGTTGTAGCGGCTACAACAACCCCGCCCAGATCGGTTGATATCTTAGTCGTTGTCGTCAAGTTCCACTAACAGCAGCCCTAAGAAGCGTGCAGCCTCTATAGGGTCGGTCCACAGGGACAAAGCCGTTAGGGTTGTCGGGTTTTTCGGGCATGCGAAGAGATGTTTCTAGTCGTGAGCGGCCTCTCCGCATGCCGGACACTCATTTGGCACATCCGCATTTAATCTGCTCAGGTATGAGTTTAACCTGCTGCAGTAGCCAGAGCGAAGTTGGGCTATTGTGGTTTCGTATAGATGCCTCCTGACGTGGCTCTGCAAGCAGCTGTCTGTTTAGGTGGCCACGTCTATGGCTCCCAACCAGAAACTGCTTGCAGAGCATTATGTTATGCTCCTTGAGTGGGAGCATTTTCGTCTCGTCATGGAGGTGGTGTTCCGTAGACATCAGGAGGCATCCAGTCGCTGTCCTGAGCTGTCTGTAGCTTCATCCACTCCGTCCTACTAGTCCCCGGCGACCACACTGGTGCTGCGTAGTTTAAAACCGGCCGGCCTATTGCCTTGTATGTTGCCAGCAACGTTTCTTTGTCTTTGCCCCAAGTACTGCCGGCTAGCGACTTGAGGACCTTGTTGCGGCTCTGTGCTTTGTTGACAATAGCGGTTGCGTGCGCAGAGAAGGAGAGCAGGCTGTCGAATGTTACTCCGAGTATTTTGGCGTTATTCACCGTCGGAACTGGTGTGTCATCGACGTGAATTCCCAGCGGTAGCCTGACCTCCTTCGTCCAGGTGGTGAACAAGGTCGCAGAGGATTTCGTAGGGGAGAGGGCTAGACACTTTGCAGTGAAGAGGCGAGAAAGATCGGAGAGATACNTTTGGAAATTCATAAACGCTACATCAGAATATTGTTATTTGTGATAAAAAAAGAGAAAAGTGTTTTTTATTTTNTAGGAGACAATCGAGACTCCCTCTGGTGGTTGAGGGAGCTTTGAAATATAAAAGTTGAACAGTAGCGGGGAAAGGACACCACCTTGTGGAACCCCCTGTTTGATTTTCCTAAGTTTGCTCGATTTGTCTCTAAACATTACCGACGAGTGTCGACCACTCAGATAATTTGCCGACTGCCATTTGAGCCTCTGTGGGAGAGAGGAAGCCTATATATCTTCAAGTAGCATGGAATGGCTGACAGTGTCAAATGCCTTTGATAGGTCCAACGCTGCTAGAATCGTTCTCTCACAGGGACGGTTACGGTTAAGGCCACGAGTTATCTGAGTGTTTATGGCGTTAAATGCTCTTGTTGTACTGTGTACTTTACGGAAACCATGCTGATGCTTCGCTGGGGTCAGGTGTTTCGGTAAATACGGGAGCAGCAGGGCCTCAAGTGTCTTCGCTACCGGGGAAAGGAGTGTTATCGGTCGATACGAATCTCCTTTGTTGGCGGGCTTCCCCGGTTTGAGCAGTGGGACCACTCTCCCCACCTTCCAGATATCTGGGATGATGAGAGTAGCCATTGACAAATTGAGGACCTCCGTTAGGTACGCTACTCCCGCAGGACCCAAATTTTTCAGCATCAGCATGCATATTCCGTCGGGACCCATGGCTTTGGAGGCTTTCGCCTTCCCGATGGCCACCTGAACTTCACCGCAAGTGAAAGCAAGGGGGGCACAAGTTGTTGGCAGTTTGTGCAGCCTTCTGGTCACTCGACGCTTGGCTTTGTCCACCGGAGGATGCAGTATGAACTGCCGGCTAAAATAGCTCGCGCATCGCTCCGAGTCCGACGAAGCATGGTCGCCGAAGGAAATTTCGACTCTGTCGTCGTGCTTCGTCGGATTGGACAGCGACCTCACGGTTGACCAAAGCTTGCTCACACCAGAGGTGAAGTTACAGGTTTTCTGATGCTCTTCCCACTTCTTCCGCTAATGTTCGTTCACTAGTTGCCGAATCTCCGCGTTGAGATCCCTGATGCGGGGATCTGCGGGATCGGCCTGACGAAGGCTGTCACGCTCATCGGCTAGAACAGCCGCTTCGGCAGGGAAATTTGGACGTGAGTCTGTAATACATCCTTCCGGTACAAAGCGAGCTGCAGCAGCGGTGACAGCCCTTACGTTCACCAAGATGGACGTCGGTTGGTGTCGGAAGAGCAGCGAAGGTGTTTTCAGTAAATTCCGCGAAGCCTTCCCAATCAGCTTTAGAGAAGTTGATATAGGTCCGGTGCTCCGCGGAAGCAAAGCCGGTTGGTTTATCGATCGAGATTACTATGGGCAGATGGTCTGATGCCAAAGTCAGCATAGGTCGCCATGATATGCTGTTTATCAGACCAGCGCTGACTATTGTTATGTCTGGCGAGCTGCAGCAGCTGCCCATAATCTTGGTGGGTGCGTCGTGGTTCATTGTGCAGAATGTCGAATCGTCTATCTGCTCAGCCAAGTCAGTTCCGCTACGATCGTTTGACAGGCTTGAGTGCCAAAGATCGTAGTGCGCATTGAAGTCACCTACTACCATCCGGTTTTCACCTCTGAGAAGCGCACCTATATCAGGGTGATATCCTGCCGGGCAGCAGGTGACAGGGGGTATGTATATGTTAAATATTTCGAGCTCAACATCGCCTGACCGGATAGCAATGCCCTGACATTCTAGGGTGGTATCCCTGCGGTCGATGTCTGCTTCGATAAGACGATACTGCACGGTGTGGTCCGTGATGAACGCTAAGCCACCACCATTATCCCGCTCGCGATCTCGACGGTGCACGTTGTACCCGGCACAATTCAACAATGTTGAATTGCTGTACAAATTCGTCTCTTGGACCGCAGCTATCAATATACCATTCCTTCCCATGAAGACGGTTATCTCCTCGATCTTGCTCTGAAGCCCGTTGCAGTTAAATTGAAGGAGCTTCGTGTGGTTCGGGAGACGTGTGGTAATGCGGGGAGTGAGAGGTGTGTGTGGACGTGACGCCATTGGCTGTGTGCGCTGCTGAGGTTGTTGCCGCCCTGTGGTGGTGGTGGGTGGCGTCGCAGTTAAGGTTAGCGACCGTGCAGCGCAACAAGGGCCCTCGAAGTTCCTCGTCCAATCTCGCGTGGTGCGCAGACCTGAACATGCCCTAAAGTGGCACCAGCCAAGGCAGGTGTTGTACTTGACTGATATCACATTACGGAATATCCTGGTCTGACATACCGTGCAGATTGTAGGGGGAACCAAGAGTTGTTGGCGGCGGCGTGTGCGTGGTGGTGCGGTTGTGTGTGTTCTGTGGTCTGTCGTGGTTGTGGTGTGGTCTATTGTGTTATTATGTTGTTGTGCTGTGGTGTTTGCGTTGGGCTGCTCAGGTGGACTGTGGTTAGCCGTGGAGGCTGCTCTGTTTGAGCAGCAGGGGGCCACAAACGACGTAGTCCACTGCCGATGTCTCCGTAATCCTGAGCAGACTCTGAGGTGACTCCACCCCTTGCAAGCATTGCACTTGACTGAGGAGGAGTTGTGGTGTAGTCGTCTCTGGCATACACAGCAGGTGTAGGTTTCTGTCTCTGGGCTTGACTCGATGCCAGCCCTGAGCAGAAGAAAGCGTAGCGAATGTAGCCCTATGGACGAACAACTTCTGATATACTTCGCCGACCTAGACGGGGTTAGATCGCCGAAACAACAGCCCTTGGCCCGACCAACCGAGTCATTCCGGTACGTAGAATAGGCTGTCGTGCATCCAAAATGGCGACCAACTTACAAAAAATGATTGGATTTGTTTGAAACTCTTAACCGCCATTTTGAATTTTGAATATCTGACATCAGATTCGTAATCAGAAACCCCAGAAATCCACGGGAAATGTGTTTTAACCCTTGACAATGTTTAAAACATTCAGTATCAACGTTTTATTTTTAATACTTTTTTTTAATTCGATCGCCATATTGGATCCGCCATTTTGAATTTATAAAAATTGACTTCAGATTCGTAATCGGCAACTACAAAAACTCTCGAGTGCCGGATTTCGAACAAATCCAATCATTTAAAAAAAAATTAACCGCCATTTTGGACCCGCCATTTTGAATTTCGAAAAACTGACTTCAGATCCCTAATTAGCAACCCCAGAAACCCCCTGGTAACAAGTTCCAACCCATGACAAGGCGTAAATCGTTCAGTATCAGCGTTTTAATTTTACTAGTCTCTTTTCGAAGGCATATTTTCGGGCACTAGGCCCATTATAACTGCCCAAGACAGGTATGTAATTAAGGGAATGTTCCCCAATAATACCAGAGTAATTATATGTAAAAAAACAAATTTTTAGCAGCATTTGAACATGTCAAGAAAATAAAAAAATTGAGAACATCAGGGTTTTTATAAAAAACCGACGCGCGCTCCTAAGAAAATTTTTTTTCAAAATAAAAAACGTTTCTCTTTTTTATCACAAATAACAATAATTTGAGGTAGCGTGTATGAATTTCCAAAATAAAAATTTTTTGAACCACTCTACTGGTTATATTGTGATTCCATGATTCAATAATAGAAGGTTCGATAAACCGACAGTTGTTTCTCTCGCACCGCTCCCTTAGCAGTGGCACCGTGTTACTTCTTTGCAAATTTACTTGGAAAAAGTGTAGCTTAGCTGTGAAATAGAAGTATAAGCTTTTGTGCAATATGTTTATTTGTATACGATGCTTTCCATTTCCAGACAACCGGTCAGGTACGAGCATGATTTTTAATTTCGACTAAACTCAAACACATTGTTTGTTGGTCCAAATAATGAGTCACGTATTTTTTCTTTTGGCTCGGAAAAATTTTTCGGCCGAATTAAACGCGATTTTGTTTTTCAGGCAAAAATCGATTATTCGAATTGACAGTGAGAATTTTTTTTAAATGCCCATAACTTTGTCAAAATTTAATAGATTAGAATAGAATGATATAATTATTGATTTTCATTATTTAAAATTTTTTATCTAACAATAAACAAAAAGTGCAATTTTTTTTTTAAATTTAATTTCTCAAGAAGTGTATTTTTTTTCTCTCAAACTTCTTTACCGGGAAAGAGACACTTTGAACTACAATCAACCCAAATCTTTAATAGCGAAGATTTTTTTTCTGAGTTATGATTTTTTATAGAAAATATACGTCTTTGTGGTACATACTACAATATTCTTATATTGTTTAACTAAATGGAACATATGTATGTAATATATCAGCAAAAAGTACAGCCGTGATAATTTTTTGTGTATCAAATAGATATTACAACACACTTTCCACCATACAGTTTCGAAATACAAAATCACATTTTCCCGCTTTTTATAATCGAAACTGTATGGTGGAAAGTGTGTTCTAATATCTATTTGATACACAAAAAATGATCATTCTTTCAGGATTTTAACACATACTCCTATAATCCATAATGTGGGTGTTGATCTTGTCACGCAAATGAAGGGACTTAAAGTTCTAGGCTGCCTCCGAACGGCAAATGGTTTTTATGAGAAGCGATTTCATGACAGAAGTACACTCGGAGGCTTGAAAACGTGACGACCGCAGATTGGGAATTGCGTAGGGCAACATTTGCTGGAACTTTATGTGGGATCTCTGGATGACAGTCTCCCTAAAATAAATTTTAAAAATTTATTGAAATAGTAACTCTTCTGACTATGAATTTTTGAGTAAAATTATCCTTTTTGACTATTTAGATAAAAATATTTAGCAAAACGAAGAAAAGTTTAACATTTTAACACGCAGGAAAAACTTACAGCCCTATTCTAATAAAACCTCACAACTGAGTTGTGAGCAAAACTTTGTGAGATTTCTTGTGAGGTCTATTTTGTGAGGTTATTCTAGCTCACACCTCACAAGAAAAAAGCTCAACAAAATCACCACACGAGGTGAAAAGCATTTTGCTGTCTAACAGCGGTTTCGTAAATAAAATAAATACAAAAGATGGATGCTGAACAACAGGAAAAGTAAATATTTTTGCAATTTGTTTATTTTTTTGATAATTACTGATTTTATTTATTTTCTAGGCGAATTTAAAAAGAAATAACAAAGCAGGAGTAGCTCCAGTACTTCACACAGTTTGCAATCCACAACTTGGAGCAAAAGTTTGTATGGAAATGAAATCCTATGCCTGCTCTAACTCTTCCGAAACTGCCGCAAAAACAAGCAATAACTCCGCCATTACTGAATATACTTTTAGTTAAAAAAAATAAAAACTTAACACAGACACTGACAGCGAACGAAAATGAACAAAACATTATTCAATTGGTCAATAAAAATCGGCTGTTTTTCTCTTGTGAGGGTCTCATTCGTACATCATAAATTTCCTGACAATTGTGAGCGTATGAGCTTTTAAATTTACGCCAGCGTAGGGATAACCTCACAATAGTCAGAAACCTCACAATAGTGAGTATGGTGATTTTTATGAGGGCAACAGAATAGGGCTGTTAAGCAATTTTGCTTAAATTTAAGCAAAACGGCAACGCTGGTTGGCAGCCCTTACCATGGGGTATCGCCATTCTCACCAGCAATTTGGAGTAGTTATCGAGACATATGTACGTATGCGAGAGCATATCAAACGTATTAAAAACAGAATCAGAAAAAATGTATGTGTACATGTTAAATATTCTATTGTCAAAAAAAGTTTTCGCGCATGATACAAAAAAGAAGGTAGTTTCAATAAACATCTTTTTGATTACAAAGCAGATTTTTGAGAATTGCTCAATTGTGAAAAATTCGAAGCGGCGATACCCAATTTAAAGTTTTGTTGGAGGGGATTTTATATCATAAATTTGGGATTAATCTTTAAGAAAAATCACCCTTTCCTTCTCCGACCCCTCTACAGACCCCTAGGGATCCATTGGAAAATATGATAAAATTAGCATTTTGACAGAGTAAATGTAAGACTCGGGTTACGCCACAAGATTTTTCCGCAAAATAAATTTCTGCGTTTGTTTGCCCAAAATATCTTTCGGCCGCACTTAGAAAAAATAACCGTCATCAGTCCAACTCCGACTATGCTGACCCCAGTATCTTTTACTAATAAGTCCATATTTCAAACCGAATTTATTAATAAATTTGTATCCGTAAGTTTGAAATCTTTATTTAAAACTAGCGTTTAATCGTTTAACCACACGCGTAAGTTAAAATTTATTGATTCGGGTTACGCGTTTGAAAACAAGAACGGAATAATTATTGTACAAATAACCGAACCGTACCCAACAAAATACCTTTTGCTTGTTCAAATTTCGATTCTAAGAGCGTGTGTGAATCGGTAACAAAGTTCGCGGTGAATAAGATTGGCAAAACTGTCTCACCATAGTAAAAATATTATTCAATAGCTTTTCGAATAGAACTTTGTTACCGATTCAAACACGCCCTAAGAACAAAATGTTCGCAAATAAACAAAAATAAAAAAAGTTAATAATCCAGTTTTAAGGATTTTAGATATTGGGTATGGTAGCACGAAATGTCACAATCTGTTTAATTGTCAGGTTGTTTATATGGCGACGAAAAAGTGTCAATGGAACTACCTTCTTTTTTGTATCATGTTTGTGCGTATATCAAAAATTTATGTGTATGTTTGTGTATTATTTGCGTTTGATGGCTCCGACAAAGAAAGTGAATAAAAGTAATAAAAGGAAAGGACAGTGCAATGTGGTATTTGTAAAGCTCCTCCATATGATTGAACAATACAGACCTGTCTGGAAAGAAACATGCACATGGTATTTGGATATTCTGGAGAGCTACGAGTATTGCGCTTGGAAGAAATTCAACAGTTCAGGGTTTAAATAACCTAAATTAAATACGCTGCCTTAAATTGATCATCGAGAAGCTCACGAGTATAACGAGTTTTTCGATACACGAGAATTTCGTGAGAAAGCGATCCCCGCGAGAAATTGCTTGTCGAACAATCTCGGCAAATCGAAGGCTCTAGTTTTTTTTACTAATTTTTCACCATTATATTTTATGAATGCTTTAAAATTTTGAGCGAGCGTTTGTTAAGTAAGTACATACTTTCATGGAACCATGTCCAATTAGGTTCCTTAAACAAATATTTAAATTCCAATTAATAAATGTGCATGTAAAGGTAGAGGTCTGATTATGCATACTTCGCATAACTTCGCACAACTTCTTAAACGTAACACAACTTAACACAACTTAAGGCTGATTATCACAGTATACCAGTAGAAAAGGTTTTTGTTTTCGTAGTTGTTTCGTGGTGAAAGTCCTTTATGGGGACCAAATGCATGGTTGCTTTTGCATGCCAAAAGAACGAATATTAGAAAACATTGAAAAAAGTCTGAGATAATACAATTATATTTTACTAAGAATAAACACAATAGTGTGCGCTAATTAGATAATGTGATAATCATGGCCCTTATTATGAATTGCATTCGATCTTCGACTGTGGTTGAAAGTGCTGATCGAACGAATTTTCATTTGGTATTATAGCGCTCATTCGATGAAGAATAGCGCTATTGTGAGTTTCGCTCGTTTATGTTGTTCACAATAGTATATTTTTCACCTCACTTTTGTTATCAAATCGAGCAAACTAAATAGTGTGCTTATACATATTTATGTAAATTTGTGCAAATTAAAACGAAATAAAAACTAAAGCAAGTTTATAAAAACGTGGTAAAAATAGGTACAACGGAGTTCTGGGGTTCAACGATTCGTCAGAGGATGAAAGCTTAGTAAACTGGCCAGGAGTAATAAATGTTTTACAAAGTTTTACAATATTTTATATTGAACTCGAGGCCGTTTTTAAACGAAAATTTATTGTGGAAAAGCAACAGTAATTTGAAAAAATGGTAGAAGTGATAGCTATTTCGGAAATCACCACATTTCCTCATCAGACTTCTTTCTGTAGGATTCGAACCGATGATCCCACTGACTCAGCCAGTTGCCTATGCACCGTGCTTAGTACGCCTTGTAAATTATCGTTTGCTTTTTTCCACTATTTTCCTTTTTGTTATGCCAACACAATCAAGCGCAGCTATTCCGCTAAAAGTTAAACATTCTAAAAATAGAATTATTAGCAAAAACCAACAGTACCAACAACCACATGATCAAGTGAATTGCAGCGGAATAGCTGCGCTTGATTGTGTTGGCATAACAAAAATGAAAATAGTGGAAAAAAGCAAACGATAATTTACAAGGCGTACTTAGCACGGTGCATAGGCAACTGGCTGAGTCAGTGGGATCGTCGGTTCGAATCCTACTGAAAGAAGTCTGATGAGGAAATGTGGTGATTTCCGAAATAGCTATCACTTCTACCATTTTTTCAAATTATTGTTGCTTTTCCACAATAAATTTTCGTTTAAAAATGGCCTCGAGCTCAATATAAATTGTTGAATATAATTGTTATAAAAGGCCAAAAAAATAAGAAAAACAAATAAAGTATATTTAAGAAATTTGTCTACAGATTTATTAAAAACTTCCGACTGTCTAAAGAGGCGTTTGTGAGCCAAATCTATTTAAAATATTTTAAAACTATNTTAAAACTATCAATAGCTCTGCGATTTTATTCTCAGAGATCGTGCCAACTGAGTATTGGGATTTTCTTTCACAAGTAAAACCAGAATTTTGAGCTTGTGTTTTGTATTCAAGACGTTAAAACTGCATGAAATTGATCATTTTTTTTTTTGGTTTTTATTTCTGTATCGCATCGCGGTGAGTTTCAATTTCTTGGTAATTCGGATTGTGAAATGGCAAAAATTACTGAAATTTATTGATATGATGTGTTTAACATTTGATTAATGCAATTTTCTTTCTTTTCAGACCATAAATTACAAGCATAGCATCATCAACGGTGATTGCAAGGAAAACTACTGCAATCCCTTCGGTTTTTCCGAATCCCTTCGGAATTCCAACACATCTATTGAATAATGTGAGCATTAGAATTCCATAGTGCCAATTCATATCCTATTTTCTCATTTACAGACAAGANTCGGTATCCCCACACATCTATTGTATAATGTGAGCATTAGAATTCCATAGTGCCAATTCATATCCTATTTTCTCATTCACAGACAAGGCGCACTCCTTCGAAATCTCTCGCTGCTGCTGCAGCAATAAGTGTGGCTCCAATATATTGGCCATTAACTCCAGCTACATGTAGAGCATGTTAAAAATTTTGTGTTTGTATTTTCAGGAGCATCTGACAGCCCACTTGCGTACATAAATAGAAAATACAAAACATGACGAGGGACTTAAAATTGAAGATGATCAAGAGTACACAACGTTGGAAACTGACAACATGAAGCTAAAGCATCGATCTTTGTTCGTCGACATTATAGGACATGCCATCATTGCAGGCTATTGTTGCAGAAGAAAACGCCGCAACCACTGCTGTTTTTGGTAAATTTGTACCAGCGGTACTGCCCACCGCCGTCGGTGCAATGATTTTGATAGCACAATAAACGCCATCTCCTGGGCATTCCCACAGCTTGCCGACACCAGCTATTATATCACGTGTGAATGCAACTGCGGCTAAATTTGGTTATTATCAGTGCAATAGTGCCATGTCATTGGCAAAAAGGCTGCTGGCACAAATAAATCGCCCAGAGATATAGCCAACGAAATAAATAAACATGGTGTTCAATCGCTACTTGTGGTTTAAACTGAGATTGCAAGTGCTCGCTTCATTAATGTCTTTCTCAAAACGTATACAGTTTATGGTTATGTTAGTGCAAATATGTACAACAATTTTTATATCAAATGTTGGAATTAAAGATTCAACAGACGGCACCGTTGATCCCGATTAACTCGGTCTTAATCCGGATCAACTGCAGTTAATTCCCGAGTTGATCCGGATCAGCGCTGCCGTCTGTTTATGTTTGTATGCTGTTCGTGTGACTTCCAACCTCTTACGGTCTGGCGTTAACCTGCCAACTTGCCGCAAGCAACGTATCTCATATAGATGCACGTTGTTCATTTACGTTTGAATATTATTGGAGATTCCATTTGTCGTTTGTTGGAGTTTCTGGGGCACGATAATCTCACGAGCTAATCAAGGCTATCACATAATCCATCATAATCCGATTTTTCGTGAAATCTACGAAAATGCTATTGAATTCAAGTAGCTACGAGCGCAGCGTATGCTTTGAATACACACGTTCGTAGCAGTTCAGATTCAGTGATCGCTTTTTCGTAGATTTTATGAAAAATCGGACTACGATGGATTCCGTAATAGCTACCAATTTGTATCCTACTTTGACAAGATGTTGGAGAATCGCGGCAACACAGCCGTATACCTACTCTATGCTTTTACGCGCGTAGGCTAAATTTCTCGCACCTAGCTAAAGTGCTTGACAAAGGCAAAAGGCATATGTTCACCATTATAACTTAAAGCAAAAAAGTTTAAAGCATGCAATAAAAGAATACAACAAAACCAAAAAGTATTCTCAAAAGTATTACACATAAAAAATTCCACGAATAAAATCCATAATTTAAAATAAAATAAAATAAAATATCGCAATTGTTTTATATATCCATATTTACAAAATGAATCTTAAAGCACCCACAGTAAGTCCTAAATACAGAACAGAAATGTGAACAAGTATGTCGAGAAATCTCTAAGTAGTAGCGAAACTGTATCGCAATAATAACAAGTAATTTTAAGCAAAAAATACAACCGACTTCAATGCGCATTCCGGTTGTTCTGGTTACGTAGACCCGGCTATCCCCTCCCTTTTTTTAAATCGGTTAAAAAAATTAACACGTATTCTACAGAAAAAAAATCAAGATACATATTTAAAGATTTATAAGTAAAAATAAATGAAGGAAAACTTGTTCGTGATATATTGACCAAAAATTTTAAGGTAAAACCGCTGAGAGGCAGCCTGAACATTTTTGAAGATTGCTAACATAACAAAAATGTTTTCAAATTTTCAATCTCACGAATACATTCTCTTTTTAGTCTCAAATAAAGAAAATTTGAATGTTTTCATCTATTTGTTTTTTGTTTTACTTTTATTTGGCATTTGAGTTGCTCTCAAAATTTTAATTTTATAAAGTACACAAACTTCAAAAAATAAATGATGGCCGACCTTTAAATATTTGTATGATGGGTGTATTATGGGCTGTTTTTGCTTACGCGTAAAAGCACATTTAGCTCTAAATGTATATTTATCCATGCAAAATTTGTCACCTAAATGCAACTAAATGCAACTCCATTTCTGCATTAAGGCTGTGTGCGAGTACGTCTAAATTGCTACCTAAATAGAGAAAAATCCTAAATCACTGGAAAGTGTCGGTAACGCATTGAGTAGGAACAATTTAGATTTTCTGCGAGCATACTTTTCAACCTAAATTGAAGAGTCAAATATATTTGAGCGAGCGATTAAGTGAGCAACGATTTTTTGATGTTTAAAATAATTTTTATCATTGCTATGGCACAAAAAAGAAAATATTCAGAAAGATGTAAGTATAAATTTGTTTGATTTTTGCATTCAGATAAGTATATGTGTAATTCGATGGAGGTATATTATTTCGCAGGGTCAGAAGAGCAAACGCATTCTTTTATAGATGCCAGGATGGAGCATTCTCCTTTTCTGTTGCAAATTTATTATATTCTTAAATAGTCCCAAAGCTACCACAAAATTATTCATTTTATAGATATATTTATTAAAAGCAAACAAATTCAAATTCCAAAACAAACAATTTAGGTTGTCAAACGAACTCGCACAGTTTTAGCAGCTGTTTTTCCTAAATTGTAGCAGTGCTGGAAATTTCCAGTGGAATAATAGTTTAGGTACTAAAATTTAGGTCTACTCGCACACAGCCTAAGAGTCTAAGTGCTTAAAGCAACCCTGTGGTCTTCAAAAATTTCCATGATTCGAACATGGTTAAATGAGAAGAAGTGGCAGCATTGCTTTTTCGCGTATACACTTTCTAGCTGCGTTTCAGGGCGATCGAGGTTTCATTTATTATTTTACATTATTTTGAAAAAGAAAAGTTGCGCAAATTCAACATCGATGTGATACTATAGAAATCTGGCTCAATTTGTGATCAACTTCTTTTGTTTTTTGTTATTTCTTTTTTTCCCTATTTAATTGAGGAAATTTCAATTGACAGCACCGACAAATGAATATATACACAAACAATTTTTCGGTTATGTGCTTTTGTTATTTTATGGCCTTATAACAATTATATTCAACAACTTTTATTGAGCTCGAGGTCGTCTTTATATGAAAACTATTGTGGACATGCAACAATAATTTTTATTTATTGAAAAAATGGTAGAAGTGATAGCTTTTTCGGAAATNTCGTCTTTATATGAAAACTATTGTGGACATGCAACAATAATTTTTATTTATTGAAAAAATGGTAGAAGTGATAGCTTTTTCGGAAATCAAAAAATAAAAATTATTGTTGCTTGACCACAATAGTTTTCATATAAAAACGGCCTCGAGCTCAATAAAATTTTTTGAATATTTTCGGTTATGGTTAAAACAATTCAAGTTTTTGTATTGAATTTTTTGTTTAAAATTTCTTTTTCCCTTTTCACTAGGTGTTTTTTGCATATTATCTTCTCTGTGCCACAGACGGTGAGCAGCTCATGTGTGATGTTGTCATAATAGCGTAAAGATGGATAGAAAAGACGCGGATAATGAAATTCAAATGTTTATGACTTAGATTTTCTTATTTATGTGTTACTTAAATTTATTTATATTTCACTTCTATGTATGCATATAGTAATTTAGCCTTATCTATCAAAAATTCAATAACGTACATGTCTTGGCCGCACTTATCCGCCGATGTGTACTCTGCAAGCATCAACACAAAATGAAGTTGTTGTTTTTGTTCCCAATGCGATGCTCGCAAACCACGCTATAAACGACGAACATGCTCGCTGAAAATCAAAATTTGTTGATTTATTGCGAGCATGCTCGTGAATCGCCCTTCAAACGACGAACATGCACCGCAAGCCGAGCATGTGCGCGCTCATGTTCG
>NW_016168533.1:0-13302 GCF_001687245.7 Rhagoletis zephyria
AAAAAAAAAAAAAAAATCAACGCCAGTTTTTCTAAATTGCACTTGATATATAAAAAAAAGCGCAAAAGCAGTCTAAAAAAAAATTCTCAAAAATCAACGTGATTTTTTTGGCCGGTTGCACTTTCGTAGACTAAATTTTATGTATGGGCTATAAAACTAAACCCTAAATTTTGTATAAAGTTTGAAACTGTGATTTATAGGGTTTTGGTTAAAGCTTGCACGGATTTTATAGAAAAAAAAAAAAAAAATTGACTCAAAAAACATTACGAATATTTAAAAAAATCAACACGTGGTCATTTCTTTGAGTCACTGTATGTATGCTGTATCTTAGTCTACAGATCGCTAGCATATGTGCCCGCCGCTCCCTATTGTTCTTAGTCAATTCGTATAACCATGAAAGCGTTAAATTCCCTTGACAGCAATAAAATTGCATTTTACAGTAGCCAAAATGGTCGAAGCGAGCTGATGAGAGGAGTATTTATACTCTCGTACACACATAGCTGATGGGGGAAACGGCTAGCAAATCGAGCACTGCGCATTGTGGTTTAGTTGCTAAACAATTTTTATGCCACATTTTGCTTTTATCTATTTATGTACGTATGTATGTTTTTTTTTTTGCTTCTAAAGCAAGGAAAACACTAAAGTAGTTGCTTAGAAAAAGGGCTGCGATTGGTTGGAATGGGTAAAATTAAAGCCTCCACTGGGACAAGAGAGTGAATCACTCAAAGTGGCAGGCACAATAGTAGAGTAGCAACAGTGTTGTGGCATTGCAGCTAAAGTGCTGCAGCAAGGAACTGCAACGTCATTATATAAATTGCAAACATGTCACATGTGTTGGACATTTGTTGAGATATACAGCCCTGTAGGGATGTGAACTAGTCGACGAGTGCGTTTTGCAGATATTCCAAGTGTTGCGGCGATTAATTATGCACTGAATGCATTGACAGTTTTTGATTCACAGAGCTCTTGGCCTTTGGAATTACTGCTATTCTACGGTTACACGAGTAACTAGTTGGTAACTAGTTTATAATAAGTTTTAAGTGAATCAGCTTTTTTTGTGCTTTTAAGAAAAAGCAAATATTCACTTCTTTCGAAAATGGTTGGTAACTAGTTACAAGTGGTACTAGTTAAGGCCTAGTCTTTTTTAAAATAGTTTATTATTAGTTATGCGCAAATTATAGTGTTTTAAGAATACCAACTTTTTACAAACTAGTTGCACAACTAGTGGCAAAGTAGCTAGTTGAAATTTTCGAAAGTATCGCACCACTATGTTTCAACTCCCGCAAAGCAATTACTTTCTGCGTCGTATTTGCGTACTTAAGTATGTGCATTCTGTGTGTTTTGGGCGTGTGCTTGCAACATGCATCACTCGACCATTTGCGCAAAACAAAACGTCAGTCAACACCATTGATAGCTAGCAGGAGCCATGTTCCCACTCGATGATATGCTGTTGATACGGTTCAAAGCGTAACCAAGCCACGAAACTGTTGTGTATCGATGACAAAAACCAAGTCTGTAAACAAAAGGCTGCATAGGGATGAGCTAAAACTAGCAGATAAAGCAGGGATATACACTATGGTGGTCCAGGGAAAAGTAAAGTGGGAATTTTAATGCGCTCACTCACATTTTATTTGGGGAAAAAACAACTTTTCATAGAAATGGTATAGAACATCAATATTATTCGATCGGTATACTCCGGTTCTCTTCAGAAGACTTCCAATAATAATACCCAATTGTTTATTTACCCAATTCTTAGTACTCAAGATTTTTTATTGTTGCCTTTATTGCATTTACTAGGGTTTTTGGCGGACCTATAAAATATAGTTACTATCAAAAAATTGTTAAATAAGTAACTGAGTGGAAATCTCCTGAAGGGAAACAAAGTTTTCCGATCGAAAAATATTGATTTTCAAAAATTCTATACCATTTGTTTTTTCCTCCATATAAAATGCCAGGAAGACTTTGAGCGAACTCTAAAAAATTTAAAAAAAAAAAAAAATAAAAAAATAAAAAATAGGGGGTATAGAACAATCCTAGGTATTGAGACCATAAAAATTCCGACTTTTTCTTTTCCCATATGCATTATTAGACCACCCTAATATATGCATCCATTTATAACCGTGTTGCTGCAGTTACCATTTGGCTATCGATGTCGATCGAATTGTGGCGAGATAAGCTGCTTGCTTACTAGCTACCTATGTAGCTGAGAGAAAGGTGGAGCACAAGGTCTGCGCGTAGCTCCCGCTCCAATGCAGAGCGCGCGCTGACAGTCGAAAATGCGAATAAATAAACTTTGAAAAATTGAAATTCCAAAGTTCTACATCGTACAGCCTTTTATCCTTCCATCTTTCCTGTGCTTCCTGCGTTTCCTGCTATTTCATCAACATCTTATCTTGCAATGCAACGAATTGCTTACTTTATCAATTTCTTAGCACTCACGCTGACCAAACAGCTACATAGGTATGTATACTACAGCTTGCAATCAGCTTGTTAGCACTGCAATCCATCGCTCAGGCAACACGTTGCCAACATTTGCTGTCAAAGTGTTACAGACATATGGCTAGATGAAGCTTCTTGCTTTATTCTTTTTTTTTTGTTTTGTTTTTGCATTGCTGCTGGTTCTCTAAAAAATTACTTATCTCCAGCGGACATTTATTAATGCAGTAAGTAGTTAGTATCGAGTGTAGCCTTTGTTTTTGCTGCGCGGGCGTTGTTGTCAGGGCTGCCAACTATATTTAGCAATGAAGTACCATATTGAGCCAAAATGTGCCAAATAGAAAAATAAAAGTGCCAAAAAAGGTGCCATTCTTTTTAATTCTTCCCATTTAGTATTCAAATTAGAAACACATTCCTTGTATACACTATAGATGTTAGAAAATTTTAGTTGAGAAAAAGAACTAGGATTTCAAAAAAATTTATTAAAATAATATTATCTTTCAAAAGGTGTCATTCTTTTTAATTCTTCCCATTTAGTATTCAAATTAGAAAAACATTCCTTGTATACACTATAGATATTAGAAAATTTTAGTTGGGAAAAAGAACTAGGATTTCAAAAAAATGTATTAAAATAATATTATCTTTCAAAAGAGTCATTTTGGCACTTTGTGGAAAATTGAAAAATTTAGTGCCATTTGAAATAAAATAGGGCCAAAAATGGCACGGTTTGAGCCAAGCTGGCAGCCCGGGTTGTTGTACGCTTGCAATTGTTTTGTTTTTTTTTGTCATATTTTTTTGCACTTTCAATCACATTAATCCACTCTGGCACTTTGAGTTTAGCAGCACAGACCGCGACGCATACATAGAAATGCGATACTTTATAGTTTTGTGGTTTTCTCACTTTAATGCGCGTAAAATTCAACTGTTATCAGCATATTGCAGAAATAATGTAGGAAGTTGACGTTAGCCTGACTTGCTTTTAGTGGGGTTGCCAGGTGATCATACTGTTAAACCGGACTGTGATGTAAAATCAATTGAATACGGAACCCGCTTTCTACTCAAGCTGATTTGTGGTGCCGACATTTTCATTCAATAAATGTGAAAGGCTCGGAAATATTTTTCAAAAACTCAAAAAATTAACTGCAAAAAGGTCTCCAGGCGATAGTAAAGTAGCAAAATTATACGATCGTCTTTCAAATTAAGTAATTAAGTTATTCACAAATGCAGTTCGCACTAAATGAAAAAATTATTGAAGATACTGTAGAGAAGATCTTGAACAATCTTCGCTGCTCTTCAAGCTTCTTATTGAATTAAATCACACTTTGCTCATGCAAATGACAAAGCCTGAGCATTATTGACCTGACATTTTACTATCGTAAAATAGAAGGACTAAAGAATGTTATATATTTAGTTATGTGAGAGTCTTCTTAAAATTGCGATAATTGTAGAATGAAAGTAACAAAAACTTTATCGAAAACAGGAGACATATTGATGTCGATCTTAGTAGAAATAAAGTCCCAAAAAAATCGATAATAATACCGGCAAACAGCTCAACCGTTAGCGATATCAAAAATTTGAACGACACCACTAACCATAACGATAACTAAAGCGATAACAAGATTATCAATAATGATTGAATAATTTGTCGATGACGATAAGAGTATAAGTAATGACTATAGAAAAAAAGAATATTAAGGCCTAATAGCGATAACAATAAAAAAAACGGCATCAGCAAAAACAAATATCGATATCAAAACCGTAGAAAAATAATAATCTCTATACAGAAACTTTTATCGACAACGATAAGAACACATGCCGGCAATGTAAATTAATGAACATAAAATATCTTTAGGGATGACAAAATCGGTTGAAGATGCCGACAGATACTGATATCATAAACTAAATTGATTTTTACAGCGATTTCATTACTAAAATCTTTTAAATATATCGATAACAAGGACATCGATAACGAGGCAAATAATGGATAGTAGCGGCCAATGTGGTGTAGTGGTCTGGGTTCAAGCCCGGTTGAACCCAACATCAAAAAATAAAAGCTAAAAAGGTTTTTTTCTACCCACTGTTGGGAAATATCTTCGAGAACTTTTAAGATTTCTTTTAAACTTGGGATTTTTCATGACTTTTCGTATTTTATTCGGGGCTATTCAGGAGTATTGGATTCTTTAACTATACCATACCATAACCATAACTATGCTTTTTATAAATGACCACAAAGTTAAAAAGAAAAAAATTTCGAATGAAGTATTGCCTGCTCAAAAGCTTATCAGGATTATTTTTCCTTAAAATTTAACCTAAAATTTGAAAAAAAAAAATTAAATTTTGTTTCCCCAAAAAACGAAAATTATGGTTCACTAAACACCTTTTGCCTTTTACTGGCTCTTCAGTACGGGCTTCGATTTTAATTTAAGGGCAAATGTATTTTCCCTTTTTTACATTTAACACTTTTTTCATGAGCACCAAAAATATATTTTTTTAGACGGAAAAAGAATTGATTCGAAAAAGAATAATTAAAATATTGCTTTAGGATCAACAAAATATACAAATTTACCGTCGATTGGCAAAAGTTGAACGCAAGTCTACTTTCGCGCAGTCGATTTTTGTCAACTAGAAAATCGACCCGTGTTAAGGCAGCTTAGCCTGCCACCTTGGCACTCACTTAAATGGTGTATGTTTAACTTTCAATAACTATTGAATTTCTCGAAAGATCAATAGTGTTTAAAAACAGACTCAAATGAAAGAAGTAATTTGCTATCTTAAAAAAAATTTAAATTTTTACCTTACATAATGACCACAAAATAGCAACTAAAAAAACTTTCCACAACCAAAATTTATTAGTTAAATGAGCAGCTAATTACCCTTTCTATCCAACTAATTGCATTAAAGGACGCGGCAAAATTTTGCGGTGAAAGTGCACTACTTGGCAGCACAATAAGAAAAGAAGTGTTGCCGCTGAGCAAAGGGAAACAAACGCCTTAAAAACGTAAGACAGGCGCACGCTAAAACACCTCATCAGCAACGATATACATACATTCGAGTAGAAGAGGAAATGGCAAATGGCAAATTGCAAATTTTAAATAGCTACTCATTACGCCCCAGTTAATAGTCATTCAATCGAAGTGAGTATGTATAGATACCGCTACAAGCACACTCACTCATGCGCTATGCATAATATTCATCGAAATTTAAAATGCTATTCGCATATTTCATAAAGCCAATGTAATCCGTGAAGATTCTTGCCACTCATTGAGCACAATTTGTAGTTATTTAACCATTTTCAAAAAGCTATCGCACAATAGATGCTCGAAAAAAGCTCGAATATTGAGTATACTATATATATATGCGTACTACATATTCATACACTTTCCAATGGCAAATGACAGCATAAATTCCCAGCAAGTGCTCCTCGTTCATGTAAAATTTACAAACAGCACTTTCACGGGTAATGAAGTCCCACACAAAATTGCTTCCTTGTAGCTTGTCTTTTATGCCTTGTATACATCCTATATATCCTTGCCAGACGAGGACTTTGTTTGGCCTAGTGCTTGCTTTTGCCGCCTACAACAACTACTACAATGAGAAACGAAAAATGATATTGGGAATTACGAGCGCATAATTTTACAAGCCGGAAAATATGGAAAAATGATTTTGGAAAAATAGAGGAATAAGAGTAAGAGAGGAGGCAACAACGAGTAAGTCACAGCAGCAGCCGCATGCCTTTACAATCACATTTTAGGCATTCACAGCAACAAAGGAAGTGCGCGACAGACCAGCCAGCCATAAGCCATGCCATAGCGGTAAGACGGGGATGCATAAGCTGCGGCGGTAGAGCCGCAGAGAGCAGCAGCAGCGATGTAAAGGATATGCCTGCCAGCCAGCCTTTTCCTGGTTGTGGCATCCAGCAAGGCATTTAAATGTTTGGCAACCGCTATTTCCGCGCTCTCCTGCTCTGATTGCTATTGGCTCTGAGCTGGAACTATCGCTTGTAATTTTTGGTGGGGCGTTTGCTGTTTAACAAAGAGAACAAAAATATGCGCATTGGAATTTTTCGCTGGTAGCTGAATAAAATTAAAAGAAAAAGCCATCAAATGAACAAAGTGGTGGCTTCTTGATGATGATGGTGATGAGGAGGATGATGATGAGATGGAGGAGCGTTGTGGCGCTGGAGCTGGCAAAATTAGCGCGCTTGTTGGTCAGACTTCAAGTTGAAATGGTTTATAGTACTGTTTATGAGTTGGATCACAGTAAACCAAGAAGATGAGTTGGGCTTAAGGTAGTTGGTTTGACCTCAGACTGCTTACTTACACTCACGGCAAAATTGGCACAGCGAAATTTTCAGAATATATGCAACAAATTCAATTTAAATTTTTTCTGCTCTTTTTTTTGTTGAAATATGGTTCATACTACAACCAAAAACATAACAATATAAATTCCAAACTTTGCGTAAGACTTCGGAAAATTCATTAAGTTTTAAACTTTTCAATCAGATTTTTTAGAATTTTTTGAGTATGCAGTTTTGTAGCCCATTAAATTTTAGAATAATAAAGTTTAAAGTAGCTAGAATTCACCAATGAAGTGGTTAGGACTTACCATTGATTTTTTCAACCATTTTCTTCATAAGAAAAAAATATCTAAAATACTTTCTATCACAAAAAAAAAAATATTAATCGAAACACGTTCAACACATAAAAAACGAATCAGCGCGATTTTCTTTAGGAATTTCCAGCTTGCATTTTCTTATACTTAAATTTAATGCAAAACTTCATATTCAAAAAAATCTAAAAAAAATTTGAAAATTTTCCAAAAAATTTACTCAATTTCCCCGAGTTTTCCACAAAGTTTATAAATCGTATTTTTATTGTAGTGTGAACCATATTTTTATTAAAAAGTAACGGGAAATATTAAAATAAAAATTCTGTGCATACCTTGTGAAAATTTCTCTGTGCCAATACTTTTTGCTGTCAGTCTATATAGTATGTATGTATGTATTGCTAGGACAGCTCCTATAACTCTGATTTTACTTAAGTAATGAAGAAATATAAGCAACAAACGCTATTAAGTTTCTCTTTAGGCATAGTAGCTGCTACAAAAGTTGCTTTTGTATTCCATTGCCGGTTCCATTACACCGTGCGACAAAAACAAAAAAATTTCGAAATACACGAAACATGATATAACTTGTTTGTTTTCTCTATGACGTCGGGACTTTTTTTTAAGACTTTGATTAACAGTCTCAACTTTTATATATTTTTTCAGAAATTTAACTTTTTCGTTAAAAAAAAAATCTTTTTTCGGCATAATTTTGCAGGCACTCTAGAACTTCATATTGAAAAGCTACTCAGAGCAACTGTAGTTTTTATTTATTTATTTATTTTTTTAATTTATCATTTCGTCTTTTTGAAAAAAAAAAATTATATTTTTTTTGCATAATTTTGCAGATTTTCTTCTCAGCAGTTCTAGAACAATTGCAATGCTACTCAGAACAGTTTTAGTTAGATATTTTTCAAAAATTAAACTTCTATTCTTTTAGGAGCGCTCAAGTTTTTTTTGTTTTTGAAAAATGTAACCTTTTCGTGTTTTGAAAATTGTGTTATAGACGTAGTTTTGCAGAACTTTTTACCTTTTCGGCAACTCTAGAAATATAGAAAGGCTCATCAAAACACTGTTAGTTTTTTTTCAAAAATTTTACTTTTTAGACTTTATTGAAACAATGTGTTTCAAAATTTCCTTTTTTCGAAACTTTTTTGCGTAAGTTTTCAGAACTTTTTTCCTTTTAGGAACTCTAGAGCTTTTAAAAAGCTTCTTAGAACTATCATATTTTTTCCAAAATTTAACTGTTTCAACGTTTTTGAATAAAATATTTTTTTCCGAAAATCGGGGAAAAATCAGTGTATTTAATGTACCAAATGAAAGAGAAAATTCTATGGAATTAAGTAGTCCTTAACATAAATGTTTTCGAAAGTAACTAATGCAAAATTTCAAGGATATTCAAGAATAAAACTTTAGAAGTACATTTTCAATACCTTACCGTCCATACTTACCAAAAAATTGAATCGACTTTAATTCTACAGAATTTTCTTTATAATTCGATATCCATAGGTACTGTTTTTCAACATTGCACTGGACTTCTTTAATTAATTCTTTGAAGTAATCGTATTTTTAAAATTCCCTTTAAAAGTCCCTTTAAAAAAATCCTGACGTCTGAGAGAAAAACTAAAAACGCAGTTCTGCTGTTTTGAGCCCATGGTTTTGCGAATATATTCATTTTTTTTCGTGTAAAATTTAATGCCGCAATTTGTAATCTATGCCTTCTCATTTTCATCAGTTTTTCTATGTATAACCATTCCACAAGAAAATTTCATTGACTTGCTGCAACAGCTTCGCACAATTGTTTTTTTTTACTTTCAAACTCCATGCAAGCAATTTGAGTTTAGGGGTGGAGTGCAGGCGCTGTAGTCCCGAAGTTTTTTGTTTTCTTTATTCTCTTAAGTCTTACTGATATATTTTTGTTATGCAACTTTTAACTTTTAGTAGAAAATTAATGAGATTTGCGATTAATTTGAATGCTGCGGGCAATGTCTGAATACAAAACTGTCACTTCATTATATTTTTGCTCGAACGAATATCTATTCCAAGGATGAAGTATTAACTTGAAATATGTATTTACATATTACGAAATAAACATACATTTGTTTTAAGCACTTCTGAAAGCTCACTCATTAAAGATTCATTCTGTTTGTCAAAACTTTTTCTTTGCTTCAGTTACAAGAAGAAGAACCCCTTTAAATTGAAGAGCCCGTATAATTTACACAAACCCGCATATAATCAATTTAAATACCCTTTTAATTTTTAGTGGCAACAAAATAAACTTGCTTTGAAATTAGTCAAGCAGCTCTTCATTAGATATTTGCCAACAGCCAACAGGAGTGATTCAAACAAACTCCTACTCATGCATACACACACTTATTATAGTATGCGAATGTATATAAGTCCTAATGTAAGTACCTAATAGCACAACAACCACTTCACAGGAAATTCCAAACAAAGCAATCCTTTCACTTAATTATTTATGTACATATGTATACCATATGCTGTGTTGCATGCGATAAGGGTTGAGCGTGCCTCAAAAATCAGGAACGGGGAAAAATTCAGTGGAAACTAAAATCACGTGCGGCTGGCAACACGTGCCAAGCAAACGCATACATACAAGAATGAATGCATAAGGGGAGCATGAGCAGGCGTGTCGAAGATAAGGTGTGACAAAAAAATAAAAATAAAATAAATGGCAATAAATATAAAAGGGCTTGAGACGAATGACTAGTAGATTAGTGAAACCAATCATAAGGGCAGTGCCATGAATTTAATCACTGGTTTTTGATAGGGGAAACCTATCAATAATAGCTATCAATGGGATGTGCGAAGAGCGTGAAAACAAAGTGGGAATGTGTAGCAACGTTGCCAGTTTGAAGAAAATGATAAATGAAGATATTAGAAAATATCACAAAACTACTTTATATTTAATGAATAAAAAAAACGTATAATGCACACATATGTAGATACACAAAGCTTAATCTAGATTTTAGCAAAAAAAAAAAAAAAACTTGCAGCAAATTTTAATTATTTCTATCTCTTTTCTCTTTTCAGGTAAGTGCCTCACTTCGAAGACAATCGTAATTACACGCCGACCGATATGAGATATTAGCTATATTGGTACAGAGTCTCGACCAAAATTTACAAACATTGAAAATTGCCAAATCATAAATTTTGCACAGGGAGTATACATGTAGCAAAACTCTTTGTATTTTACGACGCTGTTATCAACTTGCAATGTTGTGTGTCCACACACCATTTATATGTTTATGCTATAAAACCTTTGCTTTACAAAGATCCTATAAAAAAGTCTAGACATCAACCTTGTCGCCTGGTATCATATCAAAACTCGAGAGTTAGATGTCGCCTCGCCGCAAGTAGTTATATATTGCGCCTAAAAATATGCACTACATACGCTACAGCGGAAATGGATGACACGCCATTTCTTTAAATGAAATTAATTGCTGTTATATGTATGTATGTAAATATGTATGTATATACTAAACGTGAGCACAAAATATTTTGCTTGCATAGTCTTCATTTCTCTTTTCACTGCAAGTTGAATTATTTTAATATCTATTGCAAAATTTTATACAGGCAAGTCTAAAAAGTAGAAAATAAACAAAATAAAAAAAAACTTTTTAATAAACCACGCTTTTATAAATGAGCTAAAAAGTAGACAATAAAATTTCTCAGTCCCATGGAATTTGTATTGATAACTTTTGATTTTAAAATTTTAGCAAAAGTCGTTATGAACAATTTATGAGATTGAATAAAAAGCGTGGGACGCATGTAATAGACCTGAATTGATATGAAGAGTAATATATGTATGTATGTATGTGGGTATATGAATAAAGACCGCTAAAATTTGTACTTTCTCTGTAGAAATTTTAGGTCTATGTTATGGAGTTTGACTATTGTCAATTAAATCTAATGCTTTGTATTGCATGCGTCCTACGTTTTTCGTTTTTAATCGCATAAATTGTTTATAATGACTTTCGCTAAAATTTTAAAGTCAAAAGTTGTCAAAACAATTATTATTAAGTTTTTATTTTATTTTACTTATTTATTTTTTGCAAAGCCTAAAACGATTGGAAAATTTTTTGATCACATTTTTCTAAGAAAATTATGTACACATGTACATCATTTTCTAGTCTACTCCAAGGCGAATTTATATAAGGTGGTGTTGTTTCATCAGCTGTGAGTAGCGTTTGATTGTCAAAATTTTGAATTTCGTTAGTGAGTGAGTGAAAACGTGAGAGTGTTTGCATTTTCTGTCGCCCTTTTGCATTCGGGGAAGAATAGCTGAAATTTGACAATGGCCCGCTAAAAGCAAAAACAAAATACAAGTAATTGTTGTATTTGTTCAATCGACACCACCTTATGTGTATTCGCCTTGATTTACTCATTATTGTTAAAATTCTTACGTTTGTTTTGATATTAGTTTGTTTTGAAATTAATTTTAACTTGAATTTTTTTGTTTGAAAATTAAATTTTTGTAATTCTACATTTTAGTTGAATTTTTCTAAATTCAAAGTTTTTTGTACCATTTTTTTTTTTTGAAAATTTAATTTTTGTAATTCCATTCTTTTTAATTGAATTTTTCTGAATTCAAAGTACTTTGCATTACATTTTTTTCTGAAAAATTAACTTTCCATTTAATTTTTTTTTGTTCTTTTTTAAATTTGAATTGGTTTGAAAATTTTACTTTTAATTTAGTTTTTTTTTTGAAATTTCATTTTTTCTAAATAAAATTTTGCGAAAATTTAAATCATGAAAGTTTTTATGTTTTGAAAAAATTTACTTTTTGGAAAATTTTTATATGTTCATAATTTTTTAAATACAAATATTTTTTTTTTAATACATATGGATTTATTTGAAAACGTTTGTTTTTAAATATTCATATTTTCTTTAATTATAAATTCTTCAAACTTTTTATTTTGCAGTGTTTGAAGATTTTAATTATTTTGTAATGTGGATTTGTTGTTTTTAAAATTTTAATATTCGGTTAAAATTTTAATATTTGTTTAAAATTTTTAATTGTTTGGAAATTATTTTATACATTTTTTTACTGTAACTTCTATATAAATCGTAAATTTACTACTTTATTTTTCATTTATTCTAAGGCCATTAGATTACAAGAGGACTTTAAATTTATTTGAAAACATATTTTTTAATATTCATGTATTTTTGAAAATATACATATTTTAATTGTTATTTTTAGTTTTGATTGAGAATTTTAATTACTTTAGTAATTAGAAAATTGCAGTTTTTTAATCATAATTTCTTTTTGAAACATTTTTTTTTTTTAGAATTGCAGTTTATTTTTATACAATTCACTTTAAATTTGAAATTTTGTTTATTGCATTTCACTTTAATTTTTCGTTGGAGTTATTTTTTTTAGAAAATTTAATTCTTTAGAATTATTTTTAATTGAAAATTAAATTTTTTGCTAACCATATTTTTGTTTTTTATTTTAATTTTGAAAAATTGATTTGGAATTTTAATTATTTTTAAGTTCACAGTATTTTTGTTTTCATCAGTCCAGCACCGGCTATGCGGCCCTTTTTTAAATGATTTTTCTTGGTTTGAAAATTGTTAAATTGTTTTGAAGCTCCTAATTTTTTTGCTTTGACATTTTATTTATTTTTTGTTTTGAACATTTTTTTAATATATATTTTTTATATTGTTTTTAAAATTTTTTTTATATTGTATTTGAAAATCTTAAGATGCTTAAATTGAGTTCTATGGTCATATACCTAATTTTATTTTTATTTTCGTGTGCTTTCATCAGAATTTTTTTAAAACTTCCACAACAACTGATAAAGTTTGTTGTTCGCTATCAAAACATTTGCTTTATTTTGCCTATATGTATGTATACCTACATACCTAATTGCTCTAATTAGTCAACCATTTGCTGTGTGCACTTCTGACCCACTCGCCGATCGAAAAGAGATCACAAAATGCGACAGCAGCGTGAAAATCTGTCGCCATATGTTATAGCCTACTCTTATTGTCTGCCCATTGCTAATTGAGCTGTCAGTACAACATAAATTTGCAACTACTTACTGTTCATAATGAAAGTGGCATATTCATTGGCACAGCGTGTGATGAGCGGCGGCAAAGTTTGCGTTGCTATTTGTGCAATATTAGCTGCTGCCGTTCTGGCCTGCATTGCAGTGGCTGGATTGCAAGCTGGCTGGCTCTGGCGGTGTGTGGCTAAAGCGTAAGGCATTTGGTATCGTACACAAAAAAAAGTATGCC
>NW_016168533.1:15393-19101 GCF_001687245.7 Rhagoletis zephyria
TGAATCATTAATAATATTTTACAGACACAAACACAATTTCAAGTGCAGCTGAATCCAAATAAATTTTTTTCTTTTAATTTAGCTGTCTTAAATTTTGCCGCCCCTTAATTCTGCCGCCCTAGGCTTCAGCCTATGTTGCCTGTACGATAAATCCGCCACTGCATACATACATACATACATACATACATACATACATACATACATACATATTTAAACAAATTGCTAAATATTCATGCAAGAGAATTTGTATATTCTCTTGTCGACGTTTGACACGCTTACAAGTTGACGACACTTTTTGACCCACATACGCTGTTTACATTTCTGAAGCACCTGCAATGCCAGTAGCGCCTTTAAAGATCTTAAGAGCTAAACAAATTTAGTGAGATATTTGTTAGATTGTTGCAAAAAGTGTTGAGCATAGTATGAAGCCTTCAAGAAAACGGAAAAGAACTTTCCTTCTATCAAAATTGGTTAAATAAGTTTGCAGCTCGAGAGGAAAATGCTCGCATATTTACTTTTTCAAGAAAATTTGCAGCAAGGGGAAAGTAGTTTTTCTAGCATAAAGAACGAAAACTATTTCTTGAGATCTCGATGGTCTAGTGTGATAGCTTTCATGGAACTGTGAATTACAATTGCTGGTTTCGATTTTAGAGAAACTTAAGCAAAAAAATAAATAAAATACAAAATGGGATGAAGCTGTATAACAAAGGTCCGAAAGAAGTATTTCTCTGTGAAATAGTTTTGAGCGAGCTATTCTCGATTTGAGGTATTAGTAGTCACTCGTTCGGCTTAAAACGAAAGTTTACTATTCCAAATTGTTTTCTTAGTTAGATTTTTTTTTCTGAGCAGTCGGCCAGCTTACTTACGCTTTTATTCAAACTCCTGACTTTGCTAGCATAAGCGGTCCTTTTTATTGTTTTCTTAATTCCTTTTTCGACAAGTTCTGCATTTGTAACCAGCTTGAATTAAATCTGCAAGGTCTTTGAGTACTTAATCATTCTTGTCGTTTGCTAGACTTTTCACATTCGACTTTTAGCGACTAAGGCAAACGATAAAGCTAACATTAGAAAGCTTCAACGTTTCCTGGAGTTAAAACCCACTCAATATAAAAGTTGGGTGGCTAAAAGAGATATATGGGTTTCCTACATTTATATAGCGCCTGAGCTTAAAAGAGCTATGCCCGTGGGTGTATTTTTTTATCGGCGACCTCTGACTGTCGTGATTCCTTGGTTGTCAGTGAACAAGGACAGAAGACTCAGGCCTATATAAATGTTTCGCAGCTGACATGTTTGGCTCCACAACATTTCGCCGGTGTAGGCCGAGGTAGAAAAACTTAGTCAGTTTCCTGCCTCCTTTTNGAGGGGGCTAGCGAAGGCATCCGAGATCTATCTTTATCACATATCGAATTTGGGTACTTGGTAATATTTGAAGTCTGTTTGGGTATTAAAGTTTTCATGGAGACCCTTTGAGAGTTTCAAGCATGTGCACGAAATCTTTGGTAGCATCTTGATGTAAGTTTACTCTGAATGATTTTAAATGTATCATTAGCATTTAATTAATTCCAAATGCATACAAACTTGTTCCGGAAACCCAGTGCCAACTTTATGGCATCTTTTAACTCCCATCAACGTAAGTCATTGTAAACAAACATCCGCAACTCATTTGCACAGCCATTATACGAACTGAATATCCCAGTAATACATACATACATACATACAGTATTGGCCAATACAATAGAACCCCCATTTCAAAGTGATATTATTTTTTTGAATTCGTTTCGCCGCAGGTGCTGCGTAAAAAAAAACAAAGGTAATTTTTAGCCACTTGAAACTTGCCATTATCGGCTACAAAACTGCGTACTGAAAAAAAATTCTTCTAAAAAAAAGTTTGAAATTTGGGTGAAAATTTGTTGCATATTTTTGTAGTCTTTTACAAAGTTTAAAACTTGGGTTTATATGGGTTTTGTTAGAAAATGAGCTGTATTTTAATAGAAAATTCTTAAAAATTAATAATTAAACATACACAAGCGGCAAACCATATCACTTTGAAATGTGGCTGCTATAGATATGCCCAATACTGTATATATTTTAACATTAAGCTCGACGCTAATACCCACCCTTGATTCATCTGAACGAGTGGTAGCGCATATCATTATCTGAGCGATACGTTGATTTTGTAGTATTTTGCGGCGACACTTAAAAGCATCATTCGCAGTGCGTGCTCGAAAATGTGTAAAAGGGTTTAAATTTTTTATGCTTATACATACATACATTAGGGCGAATCAGTTTGTATGACACTTTGCGCGTATAGCACAGAAGGATTCTACGCGTAGTTTTAAGCAAATTTTCCGAAGAAACCATGGGTCTAAAATCAATTTGGTGTTTGCCAAATTGCTAAAATAGGTTTCTTAGCATTTTGCTGTAGTGTCGTAAAGAAGTGGTTAAATTTTGTAGAAAAACATGCTATAATGTTTTTTTTTGTTATGAGGAATCCATTTATGGACTTAACTTTTTCTTCAAAGTTCCACCAGAGGGCGCAAAAGCGAAAATTTTAACATTTTCTTCCAAAATTATTTTCGCAATTTCGAATACTCCAAATTGATTTTGGACTCATGGTTTCTTTAACAGATTTGCTTGGAATTACACATACAATCCTACTATGCTATACGCGCATAGTAAAAAAAAAATTGGCCTGCAATAATGCACATATATTTTTATCCGATCGCAGAATTTCACCATTTGCATTACAACAGGCAGGAAACTGCTATACACCTTCACACTTCCGGCAACAGCTGTGCAGTTGTATAGTCACTTTTGCGTGGGTGGCAACTCCTTTCACACAGCACATTGGCTGGCTCATGTTTTGCGGATACGGGTCGTGCTTTGTTTTTATGACATTTTGTAGGGAAAACTTCTTTCTTCTTCTTTGTCGATATCATCTCATTCAATTTTTTGATGAAGTGAATGCTGTTGAGCGCTGATGTTTATGTTATTACGCTTTTGTGATGGTGGAGATGCTGAAACTCTAATGCTGATGTGTTCCATCCCAAGCGGCAGCTATTGTTGTTGTGTTTGATGTTTTGAAGTGTCTTTGATGCCAAATGAGGTCTGCTTGCTACTACATACATATGCTTGCTGTTCTGTCATTTGAAGTGCATGGGTGTGAAAGGTTCGATTTCAAGTGTATTTTGTAAATGTTTGTATAGCTCTACCACAGCTCGCAGTTAGCTGGATTGATCCACGGCACTCACTTCCTTTGCCTCGTTTGCTTAGTAATCTCTTCGCTATTTCACTTCATCACTTCAAATAATGCGTATACGCAGTGTTGTACCCGATTATGGTCCATTTAGCTGTTGTTTACATACAGTTGTCCACAAAATAATAGGAGTGCGATATTTTTACCGGTTTTGGCTATTTGTCTTTTGTTTATTTAATCTTTATTATTTTTTTATAAAAGCCTAGCTGGCTATACAACAAACACCATATAAATTCAGATTTTAAACTTTGTATAAAAATTATAAAAATTTTGCAATTTTTCACCCAAAAAGTTAAAGGTGTTTCACGTTTTTTCCATACGAAGTATGTCGACAATTTTCTTTTATATGGAGGACACTGCCAGCAAAAAAATTGCCAAAAATCAACGGAATTTTTTAGCCGCTTGAAACTTGCACTTCTTCAGACTAGAATTGAATGTGCTACAAAACTGCAT
>NW_016168535.1:0-19095 GCF_001687245.7 Rhagoletis zephyria
AAATATTTTCCTGCTCACGCCTACAAGCTTTTTAGCATTCGCACATATGCAAATATATACTATGTATTACTTGTTTACATGTATGTACATTAGACCATACCACGGCACAAGCAAACCAAAAAAAATCGCAAGGCTATTTCGAACGAATTTTTTTTTTTTGCCGAGCCTAGGTAAGAACTTTATTTACATTTTTTGGTGACACCTAAGTTCGGCAATAAGTTTTCTTTTTTTTTTAATTACTCAGGAAAACTTCGTTCTTCTTCTCGAGACAAACACATCGATATAGCTTACTTTAAAAGTTGACTCTGAATGCCGAAGATATGACGAAAAATGTAAAAAGGCAATCCCTACCTACGTTCGGCAAAAAAAATATCGATATTACCTTGCACAAATTATTTAGGCTGTATGGCGAATTTTTTTTCGGTCCGATATAATGTACATGTTTGTTTAAAATATTATACTAAAAAGTTTTGTAATTAACATTTTTTATTTTGCTTCACTGCAATAGAAAATGATTACGCCCATGCAATTGTAGAATTATGTGTAAAACTGCTTATTTCTTTTAATTGCATATTTAAAAGTTGCATCAATTGTTTAGTATACCTAGCGAAATTAATAATAAAAGCAAATGTATTAAGAGTGGAATAAATTTTTGTTGGCAAAAATCCTCAAATTTCCGCCACAACTATGAAAATTACACCCCCACCTGTGCTGGCTGCTTGACAAGTTGAGGTGAGCAAAGAACTAAGTAAAAAGAGCTGCTGCACCGGTATAGAAATGCTCCTACATTTACACCCACTTATGTACATATATGTATATGTAAGTATGTATAACTAAATATGCAAAATATGTAGATGTTCATAAGCGATGCCTGCAGATCAGGTGTAAATGCAAATGATTTCAGTTGTATTTCTTGGCGTTTCCTTTTTGGCAACAAATCACATACCGCCTGCCATGAGTCGCTAAAAGTATTTTCGCAAACATTTTTGCTTTGACTTTGAAGATGACACACACACACATACATACGTATATATATTTACATATCCGTTTACTTACATACATACATGCTAATAAAAACGTTGAAAGCCAAAAAAAAACGGTTTTTTTTGTTTTAACTTTCTGCAAATTAAAATAGTTTTGACAATTTTATATACATACATACATACATACATACATACATACACATGTATGTACTGTTTTAATGAAAGTTCAAACCGCAGAGCTGCTCGTGAAAGCGAAATTAACTAAAACTAGCGATAAGAGGGACGCAGCAAAGCGTAGGATCATAGCGAAAAAATGCTTTTGAGCATCTGGCGTCTTTCGTTTTTTTTTTTCGATTACATGCATAAATGAAATAACTAATTGAAATTAGTTTCGCATACGAATTGTGTGATGAGAAACAATTTATGGGTCATTGACCGAAGTGATGATGGGAGCAATAGAGGGGGCGAATACTACATACAAGTACGGACCATATTGTGGCGAGTGTGAATAATCATGAGTAGGAGTTTAGCTAGTTATCAATATCGTTATATATTTTGACATATGTCTATACATAGTTACTGTTATAGTTTTTTTTATTGTTATCGATTTTGTTATCGTTATCAATTTTCTACCGACATCGATTTTGTTATCGTTATCGATTCTTACCGATATCGATTTTGTTATCATTATTAATTCTTACCGATATCGATTTTTTATATTTATCGATTTTGTTATCGTTATCGACTTTATTATGATTATCGATTTTGTTATCGTATTCGATTTTTCAATCGAGAATAATTTTATTATCTTTATAATTATCGATTTTGTTATCGATGCCGAATTGCTTTAGCTATAACTATCGACCTGTCACCTTGATTTTGATATTCTATTATTATTAGCAGTAGTTATTCATTTCAATGTAACATTTTTCATCGACCATAAAGTTACTGATTATCGATTTCGCTATTTTGGTTTTAGATAAAAATCGATATCTGTGTGTTTTTTTTTCAAATGCCATTACTTTGTTAAAAAATAATGAATTCAACCATTTTTTTTTCAAATGTTAGTAATTGTGGCCACTTCAAGATAGAATGGAAAATTTATAAATTTTTTTTCTACGGTTTTATTTATGTTAAGGAAAATTTGTTCGAAATTCAATTTTGCAAAAACCCCATTTTTTCGTACTTTTTCACAACAAAATAATACAATCGAGCTAAATCCCTAATAGCTAAAATTTTTTTCGATATTTTAGTAAAAATACATTTTTGAGCTATATATTTATTTATTACAATGTAGTCAATAATTTTCACACGAGAAATTATTATTTATTATTTTTTAAACGCAGCATTTAAATTTTTATGAGAGTGACATAAATGATAAGGAAGAACCTTATCTTTCACTCGAAAAAAATATAAATAGATATAATCTTGACACCACCTCACTTTCGTTGCCAAAATAATTATCTACATAAGAGATCGTGTTCAAATGATTTGCAAGCTTTGGTCCGTACTCCGTCGTTTTCAATGTGTTTAAAGCATATGAAAGTAGGCGATTGACTGCTCAACTGCGCCAATATCGGCCAGGAAGGTAAAGCTCTACTTTGACAGCGAAGGGTTTATTAGGGAATTGTTTTTGCTCAAAGTGCACTGGCGTCGGTCTCAGCGAGAAGACAAAAAGTGAGAGGACTACAGGTGGACTATTTCTTTATAGTTAGGTTTTGTGTTCGTTCGGCGAACCCTGTGCGAAAATCAGGTCCTATGCACTGCAAGGTCTTGCACTGCCACTTTGACCTGATCGTTAGCAATATCGGTATGGTTCTGTATTTCATTTCCCGGGGGAAAAAGATTTCCTGTATCTTTACATATGCACATACATACACCCACTCATACATATATTCTAATGAGTTAACCTCAATTCTTGCTCGAGCATTGAACATTTTAGAACCTTATCTTAGGTTGTATTTCTTTTTTTTTAAATCAGATGAAAAAGCGGCAATAAACTTTACCCATTAGAGTCATATGACCGTATCAACATTAATAAAATTTATTGCCACTAAATGTTGCACAATAATAATAATGAAGCGCGCTTAAACCGATCGTCAGGCGTTCAATTAGCAACGCTTTTGAATAAATTTCCAAGCTATCAAATTAGTGTTTTTTTTTTATTTCGCCTCTTTTAGTGAAATGTAATGCTTCCAAAAAAAAAACAACTAAGCAAAACTAAATTGGATGGGTGCGACGATTGTCAGCGAGCGAGTGCTGCGAAATTAAGCCGCCGCTGAGTGGGAGTGTCGACGGCGAGTCTCATACAACTGACATTTGTAAGTAGGCATGTATGACATGTGATACTGCCAAAAATGTGAGCGATGCGTCAAAGGAAAAGGCGAAGGCGAAGCCAAAGACAAAAGCAGCGAAGCGCGTGCGCAACGGTCATTGCACTCAAATTACATACAGCGAAGGCAGAAGCAAAAATTTAAAACAAAAAAAAAATTGTAGTTGTTAAATGAAAAAGTGGAAAAAAACCGAAAACTAAATTCGTACACATAAAAATGTAGTGGCAACATTTGTGAATTTTTATGAGCTTCATTGACTGCACAGCGCTGCTGTTGCGCTATGAACGGCGAATGACGAACGGCAAGGCTAGCGAGCGAGCGACTCCTCCATGCGCTGCGTGCGTAGTCGACCGCAATTTCGGCGGAAATTGAAAGTAATCGAGAAAGAGATTAGCCAGTTGTGACTGTCATTTGTAATTCGAGATGGTGATACCCGGTCGCAAAGCTCCGAAAAAAATACTACATAAGCCATCAACTACAAGGAATTATATGTCATTTTATATAGTTAATTTATGTGGCAGTTAAATGTGATTTATAGGCCGCCTCGGGGGGTATTAGTGCCAAACTTTGGATACATACATATGTATGTAAGTACTTACATGTGGCAGCTCAAGTTACACTTTAAGCAGGTCATAAATTGTCGAATTAAAGAAATTAAAAATTTCAATTTACATATCAACTTGTATGCACACGCATGTGTGGCAGGCAGCAAGTATCGTATCGAAAATGTGTATAATTGCAACTTTTTAACGCACAGCGTGAAGTGTGGAATTCGTTGACGGCTGACAGACGGACAGGCAGACAGGCAGACAAGTGAAAAAGTACAGCTTTTTTTCTGATGAATACGGGCTTTTTTCACAAACTTTGGCAGCTGTTGTGCCATTAAATTTTGGTATTTTTCTTTAATCAGCCGCTCGTTTTACTGCAGCATCTTCGCATGCGTGGAGATTGAAAAAAATACATACATATGTGGTACATGGAAAGTTGCAGTTACATAGCGGTATCTGACTTGATGTGCCCTTTACTAACAATCAGAAGACTATCCTTAACCCTTGTCACATGCCAAAAATATGAGCAGCGGCGAAAGTTGCCTTTGTACCAAAAGGTGGCAGATCTTCTCAGCTGAAGCCAAATGGCTTTCGACCTACATACGCCTCCTCTTCCTCTTTCTGAAAATTTTATAATGATATCCAAACTTCTTCCAAGCCTACTCTAAAGATAGTTCTGTGTATACAAACTTCACCAAATTGTTAGCTCTATAGAAGAGGCCGTAGTCGTCAAGCAAGTTGACTAGGCAGAATTTCTGTAGAAAGAAACAACATTCAATAACGTCTATCCAGATGTATGTTATTGTTAAATCTTTACTCCAAGCAGTATTTCTAATACCTATGGTGAAGTTTTTTTCGACTTTATTGAGTACAAAGACTACATGCTCGGAAGTGGGGTAGTTAACGGGGGCACACTGCTAGGCAGAGCTCTTTCCTAGCGCTGATGAACTTAAATAATCTGTTATAAGCTTACAGGGCGCGGCATGCTAAACCAAAGTACATATATGCTTAGATCTCTTTCCTTAACTGCAGTGCGTTATCATCAAGTTCTAAGCAAACTTATTCAAAATGCTCCATGTTCTGTAAAGCACTGAACAAAAAAGACAATGCCAATCCTGCTGTTAATTTAATGTCTCTCTTCACCATTAAGACTCACCTAAAAACGAAATGCCGTAAAAAAAATCCGGGACGGCCGTGACCACCCTATATGTATGCGAATCTGCAATTCATACAAAATGTACAGTGGGGAGCAGTGATGAGTGTGTGGTGACTTTTATTAAATATTTGCAAGGTTTTTAAAGTTAAGTTTTTTTTCATAAAAATATGTTGCATGTTTTAACCAAGACCATATAAACCAAACTTTATATACAGCTTAGAAAAATTAAACAAATTTTGTATTAAAATTTCAACTTTTAAATCTCATTTTTTAGAATTTCTCTATGTCTATCTCTATCTCTATCTCTATCTCTATCTCTATCTCTAACTTTATCTTTGTCTTCACCTACATTTTTATCGTTTTCTCTATCTTAATATTTCTTATGTTCTTGCCATACATACATAGTATTCAGGAAATAAAAATGAATGTTTATTAAATAAGTTTTATTACAAATGATATGCAACTGCAAAGCGACTATACAAATGGCCTTTTTCACAAATTAAGATTGAGATAAATGTTACACAGCTTTTATACGATTTTACAATTTTACAGTGTAACACAACACACACAAACTAAAATTATTTCCCACATTTAATATATTTGTATGCATATATTTAATTATCTTGCTGATTGATGTGGCGCCGCAGCTCGATGCCTCCGCATCTTATGTCACAAGTCCCACACCCAATCCCCTAGCCTCCTTTCTACTCATCTTTATCTTAATTTTATTTTTTATTTTTTTTTTTTGTGCAACAGACAGTTTATGAAATTGGCGCCGAGGTTTCGCCGCTTTATGACAAATGCCGCTGCATTCATAACACTCTTCAGGCATGAACACTCAGTGAGCGAGATAATAAAAAAAAATAAAAATATAAAAAATTTACGATGATGATTCTGCTGCAATTATCAAAAAATTCTTAAAAATATTTCTTTCCTGCTTCATTTTGCCTCTTTTGGGGGCACGTACATAGCCAACAGCCGATTAACCATTTTAATTTCCATCCATCAACGTGTTTAAGTGAGCATTTCGTAATCTTTGGCGCTGCAGCAGCTTTGGCGGAAGGCCATAAATGGCGTTGCCATGCTGTTTAAAGTGGCGCAGCGAGTCGCGTCGCTGTGGCTGAGTGAATTTGTGGTATTTGAAAGATGATATGCACATCTATGTACATACTTGTGTGTGGATGTGATTGAGTTCTTGGATTTAAATTTTAGTGTACTGCCGGCAAAATCAATTTAAATGAAATGCACACAAAAATAATGATTTGTGAAAAAGTTTTATTTGTTTCTTTTCTTTTTGTTATTATTTAATTTTTTTTTAATGATCGATTGGTGTTTACCTTACAGCTAATCATTAATTTTATGTGGAAAGATTCAATGGCAGAAGCAAAGGATTATTTTAAAATCCTTTTTTCGCCGCCGATGCTTTTGTTTTTTTTCCATTAAAAATTCTTTGGCCAAAGTCTACGACCAGAAACGGAAGCCTTGTAGCTGACTTAGTCCTTTGTTAGACTAATGAGAACATGCCCGACTACGATTCTAGAGTCACTACTGTGATGGAGTGAAAGTAGAGAGCTGCCACTACTGCATTGTACAACATTTTTAGAAAGAAGCTTCGTAAAGGTCTTTTCAGAAAGAAACCAGTGCAGAAAAGGACAATCTATTCGCATTACCAAGGGAACCTACCTTGGCAAAAAGTTTCGAGAGAAAGATATTTACATTGGCGCGCAGTCGGTTCAGGCAACAGAAGGTAACAAAGTTGCCACCTTTTTTGTGGGACCGGAACTATTTTGTGGTCTCAGTTGCACAGAGGGCCAGAGTTGAGCCAAAAGTAGCCAAAATTCAAGTATCGAATTTGATTCAAATCATTTTATTTTCGATTTACAGATAAAGAGAAAAAGTTAAAGAATAATTTTTAAAATAATCTACGAAGTTTTATATTAGAACGCCCTTAAAGATAAAAAAAATTCATAATGAAATGAGAAACTTTATTTTTTAGATATTTAGATGGTTCTCAAACAAGCTTGTCGTAAATTTTTTGGAAGTTATATTGAATAGGCCATTTCGAATTTATGCAATGTGATACTAAATTTATTATTTTTTGAGCTCAAAAACACACACGATCACCAAAAAAAAAACTGAATAACAAAGTTCGAGTTAATCCGTCCGCCATATGGGATCTGCCATTTTATATTTATAAAATTTAACCTCAGGTTCTTAATCGACGACACCCACAATATCTAAGTAACAATTTCAGCGCTAATCCGATCGACCGCCATTTTGAATTTTTTTTAAGTTAAAACCCCATTCGTAATCAGCGAGCCCAAAAACCCCCGGGTGACAAGTTTCAAGCCAATCCGATAAGATTTTGAATTTTGGCCAGTTTTGATCGCTTCCTGGCCCACAGTTAGTTGGCCTACTTCGAGAGTGAATAAACATAGAGCGCGATAAGTAATGGCCGGCCATATATAGATGCCTCAGCCAGACCAGTTCTTCGACTGCGTATCAATATGATAGGCAGGATATTTTTCTCAAGCCCAGCGGGCTACATTCCCATTAGACTAAATTTCCAAAACGACGACAAACAGCGAGTGAAAGGGTAAAGCATTAAATTCTTGTGATGGACTGATTCTCCTCATGAACTGCAATCGGCTGTCATCGCAGTTGTACAGTTAATTAAAATGTGGCGTTGATCACCATAAAGACTTCATAAAAAAACAACTGAAATCGTCAGAGTTTTTAAATATCCTGCCATATAATCTACGGTAAACTTCGGTTGAATGACCCCCGTTTAAAGGGTTCCCCCGCTTAAATGCTTTCGGGGCTTACGTTAACCAATTACTCAGTCAAAAATAAGATTTTCATTTAAAATAAATAAGTGGTTTAAAACAACAACAAACTATTTTTAACCAACATCAGTTTTATGACATCTTGTGAATCCCCGAAATATTTCTAGTGGTATGGGCAAGCGGATAGACAAACAAACAGCGATACCACGGTATTTTTAATTTTAGTTTACGGCTACGAACGGTAACATGCCTACACATGCATACATACATACTTACAAACATGTGTATGTACATACAAGTACATATATGTCGGAGGAAAAAATTGAAAAACGTGTTCTTTATTGCAAAAATAAAAGCTTTTAAATATAGACGAGCAGCTTTGGCAGACTTAGTGACAGCAAACGGGGGAAAGCTGATGCTACAGTGGAGTCAGAGGAACGAGAATTTCACGTAATTCGTTTGGTAAATGAAAGTTAATTATGTACATTTTGCTGGCAAATTTTATGAATTGAACTAAGTAATGCAGAGCACAATTGGCGTGGGAGTTTTGAATGGCAATCGAAATGAGTAAAAGGGAAGCCAAGTGGCAAATTTTTTCGCAGAGAAATCCGGCAATATCTTTAGCATTGGTATCATTGAACATACTTGTATGTTGGACTATGTATGGTTATTTTCTAAACATCAAAATTAGTTTATAAAAAGCATACTACTCGCTTACAGTTCAATCCGGATTCCGGAATGATTATTTAATAGTTTTATCAATTTTATTTTATAGTTTTATCAAGTTTATTTTGCACCACGTGGACCAATTTCTATAATTTTTTTTAAAGTAAAGGTGTACCTCAGAGGTGGTCCCATACTAATTTGGTATAGCTCCGATCATTGGATCATGAAGAAATTAACGGCATTCTTAAATATTTATATGAGTGTTGAAATCGGTTTAATTTTGCTTTAAAATTACTTGTTTTATTACTGAATCGCAAGCTACAGTAAAATCAAAGCATTTTCGGACGATGTTCGATGACCTGTATTCAGTGTTAAGTGATTGGTATTGAAAACTGCGGAAATTTGTGGGACTGTGTGTCTTCTAAAAGCCTCACGGAGTTGCATAAAATATTCTTCACAGTCGACATGGTTATTTCGTAAAGCCCTTTTAATAAAACATATATCTACACATAAGCAAGACAAATTTGCAAAAATACACAGGGCTACTTACTAAATATATACTACACAGCCATACTATAAGCGTCAGCAATACGTACTAGCGTCAGCACTTGATTAACCGAAAATAAAAAAATAAATAAATTATAAAAGAAAATACTTTTCTTTAGTCTGCCAGGCGGTGAGGAAATATTGGCATTCATCACGAGGGAAGAGAATTTTTTTTTGAAAAACTATAGTGAAACGTCTACAAGATTATTTCACTACTTTCTCGAGCATTCATCGAAATGCCTATTTGAATAAAATATTCATATGCGTACATATGTATGTACAAATTTATGTATGCACATTAGGGTGGTCCAAAAATGTAGGTATGTGAAAAGGAAAGTACGAATTTTAATGCTCTCACCCGTGGTATTGTTCTAAATCGAAAAACTAAACCCCTGTTTTTTTTTATTTTGAAACTAACAAATATTTAGAGGTCGCTCATATATTTTATATGGGAAAAAACAATTTTTCGTGGGAATGATATAGAATTCCTGAAAAAGTTTAAGCACTTTGAGCGACCTCTATATATGTATTTGATTTCAAAATAAAAAAAGGGGTATACATCTTTTTTAGATTACAACAATCCTACGGGGTGAGAGTATTAAAATTCCCGCTTTATTTTTTTTTTTTACCACCCTAATCCACATTTGTATATGTATGCATACTTATACCACTTTTAATCATTTAATGCGTACATGTGTAGAACTTAATCTTACTTCATATGTATGTACATACATTTGTAACAGCAAATAATTTTTATGAATATCTGTGCCAAGTGGACTCATAGTCTGTCTGGCTAAATCAGCTGACTGGCAAGCTACACAAGTTGTGGGAGGATTTTCCACATTTTGGCTACCAAATGAAATTCTTCTTGAGCTTATGAACTACGTATTTATTTTTATTTATTTATTGTGACAGTAGTTTTATTTTTATATTTATGTCTGTCACAATCTCATGTATTGACTGTGACAAAATTTTTCCAGTGGTCTTTTAACATTATTAAACTTTAAAAGTTCACTTTTACATATCTATGTATTTATGTTTTTAGGACTGTCAAAAGAACTGCAATTCCTATGAATTACATAATTATATCGAAACTATGCACTATGGGTAATTTTACCCATTTTTGTGGCAAAAGTTAATTTTGTTGATTATCAAAAAAAAAAAACGAAATGTATTAATAGGTATATGATTTCTCTAATTTTTGGATTAAAAACAATCTTAACCCTTGACGACCGATGAGTATAAAGAGGTCACTTTTTAATTTGTAGTTTTGTTGAAAAAGTTCACTTACAGTTTTTTTGTAAATATCTATATTGAACCAAAAAAATGCCACTTGTTTACCAAAACTATTGAAGTAGTGAGTATTTTTGAAATTGCGTTATCTACTCAAATAACAACATTAAATTAAATATTTTTTAGAAGTAAAACGTTAAAATACTGACAATGAGTTACCAAATTTACTTTAAATTATTTCATTTCTACCCTCAATTCCTACAACTTCGGCATTCAGAGAAAGAGTTTTTTTCTATTATGAATGGGAAATGGCGAGACGAGAGATACTAAGCGACTATTTACCCCGCACTAATAAAAATTTAACTTTTGATTTATATTCCTACTATTTTCGTAGCAAATAGTGATTTGTTAAAAACTATGAAAAGTGCAAAGGAATATACTTTTTATTATTGTTTATTTTTTCTTTTAAACAAAATACTATATTTATTTGAGTGTACTATAATTTTGTTGAGATTTTTTGGAAGAACTACTATAAATATCTTGGAAAATTTTGGCAACCCTAGATGTGCAGCGCTAATTCCAAATTTTAAGCGTTTTTAAATTATTTTCAAAAAGGAGTCTTCCTCCACTTCTTAGTCGTAAACGCGACCGATTTCAATTACTTAGCTTAGGCACCAAATTTTCTTCCAATTTTTTTTTATTACATTTATTATTTTCTTAAAAAATAGTGTCTTAAAATATAATTTGTCTAACACATTTATTCTAACTTTAGCCTTGAATTATTTAACCTCGTACGCAAATAATGGTGCTTTCCTATAATGGTGTTGCTCGTTTGCATAGTAGATATTTATATGACCATAACCTTGGTGGTTTCAAATGTGACCATGAACGACGTGCGAATAAGCTTGAGGATGGTGGGCATGCCCGATTCTCTTAACAACAGCTTGGAAACCTTTATGTTTATCAGCTGTGTACTCCACAACGCGTATGGTGCCATCAGCTTCCGCAAAAGTGTAGCCACCTAATGACAATTTAGGAATTAAGGACTAGAATAATAAATATTTTCAAGAAATTTAACAAACCTTTCACATGATCGCCATCACGGTGCTCCCATTGACTCTTATGATCACCGGTGTGTGCGTCCTTTACGCCATATTTGAACTCGTATTTGGGATGATGATGGGGTTCGTGATGATGGACGTGCTGATGGTGAGTGTGGCTGCCATATCCGTGATTACCATGATGATGGACGTCAAAGTGTTGCTGCACCGAAGCGTAGCTGGAGGCGTGCCCGTGAGGTATATGTCCTGCGAATGCAACTGCAAAGAGTGCTGTCGTGACAACGATGGCGATAGGCGTGGTGCTATGCATTTTATGTATGTCGTTGAAATCGAAAATCTAAAATTATTGGCTGTTGTTTTGGTAAGTGACTCTCTTAGATGCTGGTACTTTACTGATTAAAAAATGCAGTTTATAATTTGCTTTTATATCTTAAGGCTTTCATAGTTGATTCTCACATTCTGAATGTATGTATATATTTGGAGGCCCAAGCCGTTCTCTTTCGATTTTTAAAAAGTTGGCAATCGCCAAAAAATAAAAAAATATAATCAGATGGTCAATTAGCGCTATCACCTTGTTGCTGTTAGCAAACACTCATTTAATCAAAGGTCACTGTGAAAATTGCCCTGCTGCACAGCCTAATTATTAATACCGAATTGTTGATAGCTACTAAGTTCGCACTTTAGTCAATCGATCTACCCTAGCTACTTACTTTCTAAGTAGCCACTGTTATCAGAGTATCTTAGTTCATTTAATTAGCTTTAAATTCACTCTATGGGTAACCGTTTTAATGCCAAGAAATAAATATTACAGCGTAGTTATTAATACGGCACCTTCGAAATTTCAAGTAAGTAATTAGCGAACTTAGCACCAAGCAAAACCGAATTAAACTAAAATGCTGAAAATTATATTTTGTCGCACTGGTTAAGGTTACTAAAAAACCAATTTGGTAGTTGAAAGTGCTAAAATCTTAATCGATTTGGTATAAATAGAAACTGCAAGCAGCTGTTTGGTATCAGTTAACCACTAGCTTCTAAAAGAGTCACTGGGGCCTAGATATCACACTTAGCCCAAGCAAAATGCATACCATCTCGTGTATCGCCATCCTCATCACAACAGCACTTTTTGGAGTTGCATTCGCAGGGCCTGCGCCTCATGGACTCGCCTCTAGCTATGCTTCGGTGCAGCAACACTTTGACGTCCATCATCATGGTAATCACGGATATGGCAGCCATGTCAGCCATCATCACGAGCCCCATCATCATCCCAAATACGAGTTCAAATATGGCGTAAAGGACGCACACACCGGTGATCATAAGAGCCAATGGGAACACCGTGATGGCGATCATGTGAAAGGTTTGTTAAATTTCTTGAAAATATTTATTATTCTAGTCCTTAATTCCTAAATTGTCATTAGGTGGCTACACTTTTGCGGAAGCTGATGGCACTATACGCGTTGTGGAGTACACTGTTGATAAACATAATGGTTTCCAAGCTGTTGTCAAGAGAATCGGGCATGCCCACCATCCGCAGGTCCACCATCATGGTGGCAGCCATGGTTTCCAGGGTTAGGTTAAGCACGTTTTCATTAATTGTTTCCACCTCAGTGGTGTTTGTTAAATTTTTTTAAGTATTCGTGGCATTAGCCTGAAAAATTGTTGTATCTAATTTTTTGTTTTTAGCTTTAATTTTTTTTTTTAGTAAAGTAATTCGTCCAAAGTGTTTTAATATTATTTACTTTTATTCGACAATAATTGCTACAAATAGAAAGAATTCAATTTTAATAAAGTCGGAAACACCAGAAAAATAAAAAATTCTATTCTAATTTCAACAAAAAAATTTTAAATGATTTTTTAATTAGCATAAGTAAATAATTTTATTCATTTAAATTGGCATTTTTGCATTACAATTTTCCTATAATCAAATATATTTCCTCGAAAATTCAGTGTTTATCGATCTTTGGCTTACTTAACAACAAAATGAACTAAAATGATTTACATTAAATTAAATTAAAACAAGATAAATTGAAACATTTTAAATAGTAGTAATTTTTTTCTAAAAATATATGTATGTATCTTCTGCCGGAAGTGTTTGCTTAAAATATTTTTTCTGCTTAGTCAGACTCATTTTCTATTAAAAACACTTTTATTGCGGCTTTCAGTTTTTATTTTAGTTCATCCCAATGTTAATTTGCTCTTAGTTATTCCAACTTTAAATAAATTTTTTGACATTTAAGTGCAATAAATTTTCGCGTGCTTATTTTGTTATGTATGTATATACATATGTACCTACATTAGGGAACTCCTTAAAATATCGTAATCATATGGATAACCCTTTTACTTCGTTCTACGTACAAAACAAATACATCAGCGAAAGTCTCAAAATTTTAAAATAATAATTAGCGGTCGCAGGGTTTGAAAATATTAAAATTTTACAAAATTTACATATTTTGTTACTAAAGAAAAAAATAAAAAAAAAATGCATTTAGAGCTCAGGAAATCCATATTAACTCTCCCCTGTACACGATTTTCTTCATAGAAATTATTTGCAAACTTAGAGGTAAACTTTTAAATTTTAATATTTCAAAGCCTTAAAGTTATTTCAAAACTTTTAAATTTTTGTGGATGTCTTTATTTTGTACCAAATTTAGATATGGATATTTTTAAGGAGCACCCTAATATATTTACATACATACATAGAAGTATGCTAGCCGGCATACATATGTTTATGACTTAAGCAACTAATTTATGTTAATAATTTGTACGCGTATAGACCACTAGCTGGGCGGAGATGCGAGTATTAGTCCGAAAACCTTTGACTCAGACAATCGGCATTTCAATGTCGCTCGCAATGAGAGAGAGGAAACAGATTTACGCATCTATTAAAAAAGAGTAGTTGAACTAAGAAAAAAATATCTGATATTTTTTATGACTCGGGTAATTTCTTCGTAATACCAATGTGCCAACATTTATTTCATGTCAGTCCATAAAAAGGAGGACTGACTAAAAAAATTAAAAACGGTGGTTCGTTTTCTTTGTTTCAAGCTCCTGTGGTGTAATCAATGGATTTTTGCAAGCTGATCTTAAATATGGCTACGCCATTTTCGTATCTCATCGGGTTTGAAAGTTATAGAGCCTTTTTCTTGTATAATTTTAGGGCTCTTAGGCTCGGTTTGGTTTTGAAAATTTTTCGCAGAGCACATTTTTCGGACTTGCTTTGTTAGTCAAAGTTGAAAAATAAGGCGCACCCTAATGTAAAACTTGTCTCAAATACTAATGAACGGATTTCAACCAAATTTTGACAGCATATTCCTTAGACTAGACATAGGCTAGGTGGCGCTAGAGTCGATATTTTCATAAAATCTGTATTTACCGTCCGATTTTGATGAAATTTGGTGAGAAATACTTTTGTGAAAAATGGATCCGCCAGATGGTGCTAGAGTCGAGTTATTCAGAAAATTTATGATCCGATTTGGAAGCAACGTATGTAGTATACTCCACGTAAATCGGGACAGCTAACAACAATTATCAAAACTACACACGATTTTTTAGTCGCTTGGAACTTGAGCTTTATTATACCAGAATTTTATTGGCTATAAAACTGCATAAGTACTCAAAAATGTTTTAGAGGTTTAATTTAAAAAGTTTAAAATTTCGATGAAAATTTGATGAATTTTTCTAAATTTTTTTTTTAAGTTTTGAAATATATATATTTTACAAAAAATTATTTTTAGCTTGAAAAACATTGTGTATATTTATTTTAGTCACNACTTGAGCTTTATTATACCAGAATTTTATTGGCTATAAAACTGCATAAGTACTCAAAAATGTTTTAGAGGTTTAATTTAAAAAGTTTAAAATTTCGATGAAAATTTGATGAATTTTTCTAATTTTTTTTTTAAGTTTTGAAATATATATTTACATTTTTTTGAATAAAGCATGATTAATAATTTTTACAAAAAATTATTTTTAGCTTGAAAAACATTGTGTATATTTATTTTAGTCACTGTATATCCTTAAATGTACATACATGTATAGCACAAACACAGCAGAAAAAATAAAAAAACGGAAATACGACTTTTTCCAGCAAACAAATGATATTTATGTACGTACATACATTTAAGAATTTTCGTCAACTATAATAAGTCCATGTCTAAGTGCGATTTTCATTTGCTAATTTATGGCAAATGAATTTCAACGTTTACCGTTTGATTTGAGTGAAATTAATTATAATAAGAATCTCTTCATTTAGTTTAGCTTCAGCGAGCAAGTAACTTACATGTCTTTCATATTTATTCTATTTATTTTAATAATTCTTTCTTATTTCTGTATGCGTACAATTCAACAATATTTTGAAAATAATTTTCATCATATATCCGCTAAATATTTATGCAGATTTATTTTTGGCGAAGGACGTGCCTTTATATCGCTGCTTATGTCTATTTGCTTAGCTGCTATGGGCTTGTTAGTACATACATACATCTGTACATACCTAAAATCACACAAATACAGGTATTTATTTATAGCAAATTCACTAAATATTCCATTTCCAAAAATTTTGAAAATCGTTTGCATAAATTTCAAACCAAAACGGCAGTGCGTGTTCATTCGATTAAACAATTAGCGTTAAAAACTTTCCATTCGAAATTATTTCAATGTCTAACATAACAGAACATTCAAGTGCACACAAATTTATTTATGCTCGATTTCGTTTATTTTCGGAATTTTAATTGGGGGGAAAAACTGTCCGTAAAAGTAATGCAAATGTAAATGCAATTCATTCGAATTCGATTACTTTGTTGTTATTGAATTATGCATTTTCAAAAGCATGCGAATATTTATAAAAATAGATTTGCTATATAAAAGAAATATTTAGCTACAAAAATGGCACGAAGTTCAACAATTACTGCACATTTCTGCTTGAAGTACTCGTAGTTGGAAATTTTGTAGAGCGCCCCCCTCAACTGGGAGGCTTATGTTTCCTGACAAAATCTGTTGTCTGCTAAACCAATTTTTCCTATTATTTTATGCCATGGCAAAACTACTGGTAGCACTAAATCGCATACATTTGGACCGAAATCTTTAATTTTTTGTTTGTTATTTAATATTTCTTAAGATTTCTTTTTATAAATTGCGGCTCTTAATGAATCATTTACCAGACAACACATTTAGCTTCTCTATTAATGTGTGTATATATATATATACCTTTCTATGCAAAAAAAGCATAAGAAAAATTCTAAAAAAGTGGTTGCTGCAATATTGGAAAACTAATGTAAAGCATCGAAATAAAACTTTTATGTGGCTATTAAAAATAGTAAAAACATATGCACACATAGAGCACATTTACATACATACATATGCAAATAAAATTTAAGTGCGGAATCTGGTAACTGTATACAAATATGTAAATTTGTGAGTCAATTACGTACATACATATGTATATGTACATACACACATACATATACATACACACAGACTGGCCTTTTAAACAATTGCAGTACCACCATCTAAAGATTTGGGTAAAATTTTGATTCAATCCCCTGAGAAAAAATTTAGTCCGTTTTAATCCATATAATCGTGATTATTTTCGTTATCGTTATCGTTCTAAAAAAAAAAAAATAGTGATATCCACGAAAATGTCAGAATTTTAAACAAATTTTTGAAGAACTTTAAATTTGTTTTTAATTTGCGAAAATTCGGTAAAAAAATTTATTTTAAATCTAAAAAATTTTACATACAAAATATTGAAACTTATTGATAAAAATTCATAAACTCGCTGAATTATACATAGCTGGTCAAAATAAAAATTATTTAGAATTTTTACGATTTAAAAAAAAACAATTATTTTTGAAATCTTGGTAGCGACCCATAAATTTTTTAATTTGCATATTTTTGTGTTCCGTGATACTGCTTTTTTAAGGACAACCTTAGTAGATAGTTTTATTGACCATAAAGATAGTAGAAATCACCCCAGTTATCGTTATCGATTTTTTAGAATTTCAATATCGGCACTAAATTCATAAATTTGATGAATCCTCGGCACGATTCAACTTTTAAATTAGCTTGGTTGTTGTTTATAAGAATTTTCAAAAATATGTTTATGTCAATCAAGGTATCAAATGTTAAATTTTTTCTGAAGCAAACGCCTCTATGAAAAAAAAAATACTTCTGGCCTAATATCTAAGATATTTTTTTTTAACCGATTTCAAGACTATAAGTAAAAAATACAGTTTGAGTTGTAGACTGTGATTTTGTAAGGGCATTTTTATAGATATTTTACTGCCAAAATTTTTATATGTTTTTAATTTTTCGATTACTTTTTTTTTTCTTTATACATGTGGTTATATTTCTTCTCTTTTTTTACATTTTTACATTTGTACCCTGAAATTTGTTGTCTTTTTTTAATTTTAATTGCTTTGTTTTCTAAAAAAAAAGTTTATAAAAAACATACATTTTCAAAAAAAACGAACTTATTATTTATGTGTATCAATTGGAATGCATAGAAACGACAATTAGCTAAGTCCAAAAGAAGCACAAAAAGTGCGATGAATTCAAAATAAAAATTAAAATTTTTTCATTAACGTCGAACTATGCCGTTTCATATAGTTATATTTTGCAAAAATGATGCTATCACAGTTGTACAAAATATTTGAAATAAAATTTTGGAAGCCTTCTATAATCTCAGAAAACTAAAAGAAGAAAATTCTACCTTAAAGCATTACAAAGCAAAAGTCATTCGCATAATCACCTTACAAAAATTTTCCTCGAGGGCTGAAAGACGAAAGCTGCTTTCTTCTTCGCGATTTGATACCAAAAAAGGGTAGTCGCTCGTTTGGTCGAATAAATATATTTTTTTTAATAAATCAATAAAGTATTTAAATTTTCGTAAAAATTTCGTTGACCAAAAACCTTAGAAGGCTTTTGTTTGGTTCAATTTTTTTTCATATGCTGTAGACGCAGATTGCAAGATTTTAACACATTTGCACAATTTTTGCTTTTTTTTTTGTGTGGGTAACTAAAATCAATTTTCCGAACGCAGGCACGGTCGGGACGCGCGACAATTTCTCCAATTTTTTTAGTTTCAATTTTTCGCACAAAACGATTTTCAATAATTTTTTTCACAGATCCTTTACACTTGCACTGAAGTTCAAGTAGCTACTAGTTAATATAGCAGACCAGAAATTTTAACGGTTTTTTTTTTTGATTTCTTTCGAAATAGTGCACAAGCAAGACACTTTTATTTTGGTCGTAAAACAAATCGAATTTGTCATCAATGCACTTAAAAGATTGCAGCCGCACCTTTTCGAGAACGCACTATAAAATCACTTACTCCGCAATCGACTTCTAATTAACTCTCTACTTTCAATAATTCTTGTCTATTTCTTAGCGTTCGAATTTGAGCTAATCCACAACAGGGTTTCCATTTAAAAAAAAAAATCAACTATGTAGTTTTGCTTCGTTATACTAAATACTTCTGCTTGTGCGAAAATTTTGAGTTTTTTCCCGAAATGCCGCGGCGCCGCCGAGCCTGAGAGAAAATCGAAATAAGACTGAAAATTCGCAGATTCGCAAAGTGTGTGGCGAGCGCGAGTTTTTCGCCGGCTGCGGCACAGCTGCGTGACATGCAGAGATCGGCCAGGCGGCAGCCAGCAGCAACTAGCCCAAAGAGTGTTGGCCAAATTAGCTTACGCTCGCTAATGGCGGCAGCGAAAATGGCAGCGGCGTTGGCTGGTGGCTGCTGGCGGCTGCTTGCATTTTGGCAGCAATGAAAAGCGAACGATCAGCA
>NW_016168536.1:0-12830 GCF_001687245.7 Rhagoletis zephyria
GCTCGAACTACCTTCCGAAAACTTTTAAACGCGTTTGTTCCACTTGTCCGTTCAATAGTTAATCTCCACCAAGCCCTAACTGCAGTTTATGCCCACTGAAAAAAGGTTGCAACTTGAAGGAGGTAATTACTCATTTTATGTACAAGAAAACGGAAGCAAAAAAGCAAGAAGTAAGAAACTAACTCTGCCGATCACTTCGTGTGCAAATTCTGGCAACTTACCTAACCTCTTAACTGCAGCTAAGCTTTTTGGTGGAAATAGCCTTTAATTCATGTAACTCAACTGCAAGAATTTTTTTGGTACGGTTTAAAAAAGTGCGTGTTTGCGGACGCCATACAATTTCTATGGTGAACTTTGTCTATTGTTTTTTTTTTGTCCATGTAGAGAAATTGGGACCTTAGCTTTAAAAACTGAGCTTCTACTATTTGATTTGCTTCAAGCAGAGTTCTTGATCTCTAGAAATAAGCCTTTGTTCTTCACATGATGTTAAAAATTTAGTTTAGGATTTAAATGGAGATGAAAAGCTAGCGCCCAATGACCAATGAGATTTTGACTATGGCATGTTTAACTACTAGAAAAGGTATAAATTTCTATCAAAGCATTCGTCAATGCCAAATATATTGTACGCAATAAATATTTATTTATTTCGATTGATAATAATAATACTATCAGTGGAATGTATGTACATAGGTACAAGCTTTTAAATTATTAAAATTTCACAGAAATTCCCAGAAATCTGTGCATTCTTTAAGCATTTGCCATTCACTCAGATATCACACTGTGCCCCTCATACCATTTCGCCTCAAATTCCACATCCTTTTCTACTTTTCACATTATTATTTAAATCCTTTGGCATTTCACCTCCATCCCTCATAACCAAATAACATTGTTATCTGTTCATATTGTAATAACCGGAATGAAGCTTATCCCTTCTAACTGCAAACCTAACTCTCTTTTTCAAACACCCACCCACCAGCGCCACCCATGAAACTCGTGTGCGCTTTTACCTTCAAGTTTTTATCAGCTTTGAGTATTCAATTCCCCAATTCCGGGTGGCAGAGTAGTAATTCACGAGGGAGAGTACAAAAAGGCAACACAAATCAGCCCACTTTTCACTTCAAATTATTATCTTCATTTAAGCCTCGAAGTGCGCGAGTAAGCACTGGTTTACATACATGCATACATACAAACATAGATACCACACGCCGCATACCACACGCCACATGCTGCTGCACATTCCACTTGTGAGCGTTAACCGCAGTTTAAAATCCCCCCGAACTACATACAAACCGCCAAACCAATTCAAACTATTTGCCACCACTGCTTTTAATTGTTATGGAGTTTGCGAGTTGTGTATTGTCTCATAGGTGAATACCCAATTGGGCGGACAATAATTGAACGATGCAGCGGGCAACTAAGTGAGTTTACTGGTTGTCCTGACTGGCAGGGATCATCAAGTGAAAAGTAGTAGCTGCGACCCCAACTAACTAAAGCGCTGGTTCTCAATGTGACTGCATATGTACATATATTATGTGTCGGTGTATTAGTGTAGTTTTTATTTAAAAGCCATTAAAATGTGAAAATTTGAAAAAAGCAAAATTTAACAAAAATAGGTGTAGAATATGGCATTTAAAAAAATCCTGTGTATGCCTGCATAGCATAGCTATGTATGTATGTTAGAAGAAAAAAATATTTAAAAATTATGGGCAACACAAAAAAGCAACATCAAACCATAAACTGCTTTCCATGAAATAAACAACAACAACACAACGAGGTATTAAGCTGTCATGGGCGAAAAATCGCGATCACTGCAGCGCTGCTTACACCGCTACCGTCACCGCCCTCGTCGTGAATATAAAACAGAGATTTAATTGGTTTAAAAAAGCTGTATGTGCAAGCAAAAACAAAGAACACTCAAAACATGCTAACTACAAATTAAAAAAAAAAACAAGAGTAGCATTGTAATTTCTTTATACCTTTCACGCATATCCTTTTTAGAGAAAGGTAGGGTCGCTTTCATAACTAAAACAAAAAATAAAAAAAAATAAAGCAGTTGGTTCTTTACACATTCTCCTAAGTACCTAACTGAGCTTCTTCTCTAAATTATTGCGTGTCCCTTGCTGTTGTCACATAAACGGAGGCACCTAAAGTTTTACGCTTCCTTCGAACGGCAGCTGGTTTTCAGAGGTTTGCCATTGCATGCTGAGGTACGTCAGCTATTTTTAATTTTTTTTTATGTTGTTGGGGTAAGGAATTGAATCTGGGTACAGCAAAGTGGTAGTGCGCACCTGCAACCGCTCTAACGAGGCGGTCTCATAGCTATAAAGTTTAGTTTACGCATAGATGAATTTTAAATAGAGTTTAAGCCGTGTCGACTATCAACAATTTTTTCTGGTTCCAGATTTGAGGTTTCTGTTTCATTTAAAGAATATTCTAAACCCGCTCTGGTGAACTGGTATACATTGGTAGGTAGAGGCATTAGAAATGTTATCGGTATTTGTCCCGAACTTTTCAAATATTTGCAAAAACTTAGCTGTAATTAGACGACTTCTTTATTGATTAATTTTGCTTGCAATGAAATGAGTTTTCAGGTTTTCAGGATTTCATTAGGTTTTGCGGCAATTTTCGGTGGGACTCGCTTGGAATCAATGCTCTTTGTGATCCGTTATCACCGTTTCCCTGAAAACCACTTGGTGCTATGCAAGAAAGTGCATAAGCTCCAAACATGCATTGCTTGGAGGCCATCAAAAAACAGCTACCAACAGCTTTTACTCTTCGTTTCTCTTGTGCTGGACAATGGTGGAGAGGGTGATGGATGGTACCCTTCTCGTTCTTGTCCATACAGCCTCTGTAGCAGTAATTTCAGGGAGCGTCCAGTCTGGCTGTGTGTAATCCAATCACAAAATCTTTCCTACTTAGTGAGCTAGCCAGTATATTCTTATAATATGATAAGTTGGTATCGCACACCAATTTTCGCCCATAGCCCTGGCGCAGGAATATATAGAAGTTGTAGCTTTGTTAAAAATTTCATCACTGTGCGACTCCCAATTAATTTGCTATCCAGAATTAAGCCCAGAATTTAACCTGTAATGTTACACGATCTAAGGTGATTTTTCCAAGAGATAGACAATCCTGTTTCCTGGTAAATATGTAGTTCCAGTTCAGATTTTGTAGAATTTACTAGAGAGAGATGATATCACATCCCCTTGTTGGAGGAGATGCAATGCTTTTTCGATGTCGTAAAGAAGAAATTCACAGACAAGCTAGGATTTTTAAGAAAAACATATTTCAATCTGGTGAAGGCACGTAGGAGGGAGTGTTCAAATTCCGGAGTAAAGAACACCCGTTCCTATGCTCCAAGGTTTTCAGTTGGCAGTTTTTAAATTAGATAGTAATCTTAATTTCTTACTTCGAAAGCTTCCCCAGGTTCAACATCTGTTATGGCGCCGACAACGACGAACAGCTATGACAAAATAAATGGGTGGTCCTAAATAAAAACACACGTAGCGAAAAAAACTTACCACTGTTCCTTCGAAGATATTATTAGAATGCTCTTTCATTGTAAGTATAATAGGATTTCCCCAAGATTTAGCTTATATTTTTGTGAGCAGAAAATATCTGGTGATTTTTTGTCTTTTATTTTTAAGGATTGGTAATAAAATTAAATGCTTCATGAATTTTCAGGTTCAGGTGACCGTTTAGGATTTTTTGATTGCTCTGAAAACCTTAACGCCCTCGCTGTATGCAATACTATTCAGTTACTTTGGATACCAGGTCACAAGGGAATAAAGGAAAATGAGGTGGTGGACGGAACCATACCTTGTAGTAGATTCCAACGCGAACACATAGTAGAGCCGAGGTAAACAATAATAAGATTGGGATAACCGCATTGGCAAAGCAGCGTTGGACTTCGCCAAAGAAATGCAGGCTTCTAATTAACCTGCCTAAAAAGAAACTGGGGTTTGTCCTCCCGGGTCACTGCAGGTTAAGAGAGCATCTACAAGCTAGAAATCTGAAATAACCTCTGTCGATTTTGCGACACCACTGTGGCTCATGTGGTCAGTAGAGATCTTTGACATTTATGAACGCATTTGGAATTTTTCACCGCCGACTTATTCATATTATAAGTCCCTAAGATTTTATTTATTTCGGGGAAATGGTGCGTTACAGTTATTTATGCTTTGAAGTTTGCGAAAAACCGCGGAAGCAGTCGTAATTTTTCAAAATAAAATCCTCACATGCTCACATAAAAAACGTTTGAAGCAAAGCAAAGCAAAACGAAGCAAAATCTTGGGCATCTCTCAACTTTTGCCCGCTTTGGCAATCAGCTGTCTACATGTATCTTTTCTCGTGCGCTTGCATATGGATTTAATGATAAAAATAGGGTAAATAGGAATTTTTATTGCTATTATTAATGCAAATTATTATATTGCTATCTATTTTACAGATAAAAAATATGGAGGAAAAGGAGAACGCAAAAGCTGTCAAAGCGTTTATTGCAGCATACCTTCTGCGTTTCACGCTTTGTTGTCAAAGTTTGAACTGTCAAGCAAAGCGAGGAAGGTTGTATGTGAATGGCCCTTTAACATCGGTTTTACCTTCATGTCGCTTGCGTAGATCTCGACTATAAAGATCTTGCCTTTATTCGAAATCCTGTAAGCTTATTTCTTAGAGGATCGCTGAGAGAAGATAGCGGAATTATAACTTCTGACCAAACCCGAAATCGGTGATAGCTACACTTGATTTCCACCAAGCCTTAACTGCAGTTTACGCCTCTTGGCAAAAGGTAATTAAAACCGTAATTAAGTACAAGCAAACGAAAGTAACAAATATTTAAACCTTGTCGATCGATCCTTGTCAAATTGAGCTTTCAACTGTAGTTAAGCTTTTTTTTTTTTTTTGGTGGAAATGGGATATTAGATTAGTTGGCTATAGTTACGAAATCATTTGTTGGGAGGAATATATTTTGCTAACTTTTTCCAGACTGCGATTTGGTACCATGCAGGTTGTAATTTTCAATGGCGATTGTTTTTATTGTCACAATCGATTCACTGAGATACGATACGATACGAGTACATATTCAACAACTTTTTAATTTCAGTAACTTTTGTTACCAGCGGAAGATTTAGTGGACATAAGTTTAAATTGTTTCCCCAACAATGTAAGCAACTTTATCTTTACACAAATTTGTGTGTACAGCATGTAAATAAATTCACGTACATATGAGTACATGTTGTTCAAACAAAAATATCTACATATGTAAAGTGTGAGATCTCCAGTGATTTCTTTAATGTCCAATAATGTTTATGTATTCTGAAGGGCATAAAATTGGAGATATGCAAAGAACAAAATTGCCAATTCAAAAAACAAAGTTGCATAAAAGTGGAACAAAAAGAAATGCAAGCGATAGTAGAAAGGCAAAAAATAAAATAAAAAAAATCGACTAGAAAAATCGTTGCAACGCTGGTGGTAGCCATGCATGCATGCAACGGATTATGGTGCAACAAATCGCCTTACAAAGCTGCGGATAGCAATAGCATATATCCTATGGCCAACTGCTGCCGTTGCTGTTGCTGCTGCTGCTGCTGTCGGCTGATGGGTTATCCAGAATGCATGTAGTACGTAACTGCGCTGTGCGTTGCAAGTGGAGAGGGGCGTAGCAGCCGGTGCGTGGTTATCGATTTCATTTTTTCAATAACTTTGATATTTTACGATTTGCGACGATAGCAATAGGATACGCTTCAATACCTGCACATACTTATGTACATAAATACGCATGTTTGTGTGTGTGTTGCATGTGGCTAAGATGCCGTTTTTTTTTGCGTGTCACGCGGTGAATTGCAGTGGCTCAGGCAGCCAGCGCTGGCGTGTTTATCGATTGGATGAACTAAATTATAACCAACAATGGCCATGCAGACAGGCACAGTCGGGCGAGTTGGTGTTGCAACAACGGCTTCTGCCCTGTTTAGCCATTTTTTATGTTGTAAACGAAGGTGCCTAGGTAGGCGAGAAGATATGTGTGTGTGTGCATTGTATATGGTTATTAGTCCTTTTTAGCAGCTTGCGTGTCAGACGAATCGCCATTGTAGGCGGCGGCGGCGACGGTGTTGGCGGTAACTGCAACAGGTAATTTGAGCTTTAAATACACAAAATTTAAGTTCATCGTAAATTTCTGTGCTCATTTGCGTTATTTTCCGAAATATGATACTGCCGCTATACATACGTACATACATACACTGGAAAAGCAAAAAGAGAATGTTAAGCAAAAGGCAAAACAAAAACAAAAAAGGCGGTTTCTTTTATTAAAGGATATTTGGATTTATAACATTTGTGTGCCATGACAACCGCCGCACAGATGGAACAGAAAAAAGCATGTGCATATGTATATATGTATAAAAATAAATGCAAAGAACAAAGAAGTGGTTCGGCTTTTGTTTGCTAACTGCCAGAGCTTGTTTCACGAATTAGTGTCTAAATTTAGCTACTCAAATACTTACTACCTACCTACTTATTTCCCCAGTCGCCAAGTCGCAGTCTGTCGTCCGATGTGTATAGCATTTGCCTCGTTAAGTGAGTTGCTTATTGTGTGAAATTTAAAATTTTTTCAAAAAATAACCCTGCAGGAAAAAATGAGTCAGTACCACCCTTATTAATTAGTATATTACTAGTACACCCGCATGGCGGTAGAACCTCAAAAATTTAATTTCAATAATTTAAAAACTATTCCAAATATTAGTAAGCGATTCGAGAGGTATATCTGAATATATAATCAAATTTCAAATAACCCTCTAGCGATAAAAAAGTTCTAACTTCAAAAAGTAAAAGCTTATCTAGCTAGCTTATTAGACATCTAATTGTTGAAATTCGAAAGAACCCTGTAAATCTAGTTACCTTCAATGCCGTCTCGTATACGATATGTAAACCTCGTTAGACCGATATGACTTCGAAAGGGTGGCAAGCCTTATCATAGATATGTTCAAACTAAAGCTTTCATAAATCTCCTTAAATTAACAGTTATACCCACTTATTATTTCATAAATTCGACTTTTGAAACAGGTACAAATCATTTACAGAAGTATTTTGAAACTAAAATCTTCCTAAATCAATTTAAATTAATTGATGAATTAAGCTGAATTTCATTTTTGGCAAAATTTGATGTGGCAACCCTTCTAAATATATTTCAGAAATAAAAACTCTTCAAACCCATTTCTATTGATACCCACATTTTAATAATTCATTTAAATTTTTAAATAAATTCAATTTTACTTTTAGATTTTTAGCCACCTTTAGTGCCAAAAATTGTATTATTGTAGAGAGGCCATTGGCAAGCCCTGGGGCCTCTCGCCGAAGGTAGTACATTGGCTATGTCAAATGTTGTGATATAGCTGGCAGGGTCGCCGCTGCGCGCGCTGAAGTACGGCAAAGTGGGGTGGACTTTAAGTTCACCTCAAGCTATGGGCAGTCCAGAATTCTAAAAGGCTTCGGGTTCCTACCGACTCGGACATACCACTGCACGTCGGTTCTGGGTCCGAATGGATCTTTTACCACCCACATTCCAGCGAGGGGAGACTGCGACGGGTGCAGTATCTGAAATCAAGGACCTGTAAACTTATTTACAGATGGATCGAAGCTGAATGGGAAGGTGGCTGGAGGTGAACTCTCCATCAACTTGAAATTTAGTTTACCGGATCACTGCAGTGTTTTCTAGGCTGAGGTGACCGCGCTGAGAGGCTTCGGATTGGTTTCCCTCTAGTGTAACATCTGTTGAGGAGGTAAATATTTATTCTGACAGCCAAGCAGCTATTAGGGCTCTTGGCTCCCTGACGGTGCGTTCGAAAACGGTGAGGGAGTGTTTGACTTCCCTATCGACCGCCTCTGATTATTTTGCTATTAAGCTTATTTGGGTTCCAAGTCACAGCGAAATCGCTGGCAACTGCATGGCCGATGAGCTCGCAAGACAAGGAACCCTCGAGGAATTATTTTCGGATAGGGAGGCTCTGGGGGTCCCCGGACCTCGTGTGGTCTCATTCTGGACAGATGCTTACTGGTCACTGTGTGATTGGTAACCATGCCGTAAGGCTGAATGTCGGGGATAACCATTACTGCACCAGCTGCATAGAGGACGATGAGGTGGAATCATCTCAACATCTGCTGTTCTGATGCCCTGATGCGAACTCAAGGTTTAAGCACTTTGGATCGCACTTTTTCCACACTCCCGATGAGCTCTGTGTGAGCATGGATCGTTTCTCCGGCAAAAAGCCATAGACGTCGTCTCTCTTCCATAGTTTCCCCCCTCTGTCCCCTACCCATCCACTCCCTGCGTCCTTTTCCCTCTCCGTCTAATGGCATCGTATCACAATGGACAGCTCAGTCGAGTCCAAGTGTTCCTCCATATGCGGAGGCAGCCCGCTTACCTAACCTAACCTATGGCGAATAATAGCATCGAGGCCCTAGGAGCCAGTACTGAAGACTTCTCTCGGGCTAAAATTATCTTGCTATCTTGAAAGCCTTTATAAATATGTGTTCATCTGTTTCTACCCCATTCAAGCAAATGCAAATTCATTTCTATTACGAATATTCCCAGAGGGTATCCCAGTGTTAGGGCTGCTGCCATCATCAATTCAACAGCTCTCTCATTGCTTTCAATGCCGCTATGGCTTCCACTCAAAAGGCTCAGACTCGATTCCCAAAATTTATTTCCAGTGACAAGCTTATGGATTTAAAAAATTGGGTCGGGTTAGCTCACCTATTTAGCTCTTTCTTTAGATAATCAGCAATGATACTTAGTCTTACTTGGAACAAATTATTAAATTTAAAAACGCTTGACCACTCGTGAACGATTCGGCAGCGAAGTTATGCTTTTCATTGTCAATTGGGTACGTTGTACATACTTATGTATACATATGTATGAACCTGTATATACGTAAGTAACTATGTATATATGCAGTTAATAAACAAATGCAGTGGATGCATTAAAAAGACTTTGATGCCTCAAAACATAAACTTTTTACCACACCAACTAAATAGACTTACTACATGAACAAGTACATATATTATTTACATAGACATGTGTGTTTGTCAATTACTATACATTTTATGCACATATTTGTGCATGTAGTGCCACGAAGTTTGTAAAAAGTTTTTGTGGTGTGACTCGTTTTTTGTCTTTTTTCCGCGAGCATAAGAAGTTAATTATATTTAAAAGTTTGTAACATGAAGTAACTAGTAACTAGATGCTGCTTGCTTTTGTTTTTGTCATTTATGTACATTGTTTTCTTGTTTGCTTGTTGCCAACTCTTTTGGCTAACTAAAGAAAGTTAAGCCTTTGTTGATGAAAGTGCATGAAATTTGAACTTGGAGTATTTGAAAAGAGTTTAGCTCAAACTTTTGTCAGAATAAGTTAATATGTATGTATGTATGTGAGTATTAGAGGGGTCCAAAAACGGTAAAGTCTGAATGTCGATACCGCCACCACCTAGGATTGTTCTATACCAAAAAATAAAAAATACACCCATATTTTTTATTTTGAAATTTAAAAAATATTTAGCGAGTGCTCCAAGCGCTCAAAGTGTTCGATCGTAAACCTGTGGTTCTCTTCAGGAGACTTCCAATATTAATATCCAATTGTTTATTTAACCCGTTTTTTAATACTAAAGATTTTTTATTGGTCCCCCCATTGCATTTTCTGGGGGTTTTGGCGGACCTATAAAATATAGTAACCATAAAAAAATGATCAAAGAAAAAACTGGGTACTATTATTTGGAATCTTGGAATCTTGGAGAAACAGAGTTTTCCAATCAAAAAGTATTGATTTTCACGATTTCTACACCATTTCTACGAAAGCTTTTTTTCTCCACATAAAATACATGGAAAACTTTGAGCGCTTTGAGCACTCCCTAAATTTTTTTCCTAATTAAAAAATATGGGTATATTTTTTCCCTGAAGGCCTCCTACGCAGGAAGGTTTTCTCTGCAAAAGGTGTTTAACTGCTCTTCTTTGGCAATACAGAATGGAGAATTCTATGTAGTGAGGGCTATAAGCCATAAGTATTAAAATTCTGACTTTACTTTTTCGCATGCATTTTTCGACCACCCTAATGAGTATGTATGGATGTATGTGAACGAGGCAAAATATTTAGAAAAATTCTTATCTGGATTATAGCTTTAAGCGTGGAAAATACATTTATTTTCTTTGCTGAAAGCGAATTTATTTTAAATTGATTTAAACTGTATATTAATCCAATTGGAAACTTTGAAGAGAAAACTTACGTAAAGCTGATATATTGTGAAAGAAATTTCGTACTCTATCGGAAACACTAACAATCAAAAATAAAACAATAGGGCTGTTCAGGATGTTGTGGAAATGGTCTTGGATTTGCAGTTGGAATTGCATTTGCAAATTTTTTTGCTTGCTGTCATGGCAACCGTGTGCATTTTATTGCTGTGAATTTACAAATGCAACAAATATGCGAATCCAATAGCATATGTACAAGATTCTGAACAGCCCTAGTATAAAGCCGTTGTGCCCAGTTCATGTAAGCACAAAATGTCAGTACACAATCTTCTATACATATAATAAAATTATAACAGATGTCTGTAAATTATAGATTTTAAAGAAACATTTATATGGGAGTCTTTATTAGAGCAACAGGAGCCAAATCAACAATTTTATGAATTTGTGTCTATTGTCTGTCTATCTATCTGTCTGGCTGTATGTGTGTACGTGCATCATTCGAAAATTAATAAATAAATAAAATAATAGAATTAGGGAGTTGCCACCTGTTTGCCTTTTCAATAAGACACCGTGTATAGCTTTAATTTTTCGGGGTTTAAGTTATCCAAGGAAGAAGAAATATTCCTATGTACATGTATAAATTTATCAAAATTCAAACAAATTAAGCCAAGAAAAATTTCAAAAAAAATTTGTTCATTTTATAATAACGAAAATACTCGAAAACCGCTCGTAGATACAGATTGGGAAGAGACAAAGATAGAGGAGATAAAGATAAAAGTGAAGATGGAGTTATGTAAGGTCATGTTATGTTGCTCACCCCACTTCACGTTAACTCCCTTCACCTCATCTCAACCCAACACACCTCATCCCAACCAATCTAACTTCAACTAACCTCAATTCACCCAAACTCAACTCAACTCAACTACTTTACTTCAACGCACCTTTTCTCACTTCACCTCAACTCGACTTAACTCGCCTCACATAAATTCACCTCATTTCATTTCAATATATCTCTTTCATCGGAAAGGTGGCATTGAAGTCGGTTGTTTTTTTGGTTTTTACTTGTTTGTATTCAAGTAATTTTTTTACTGTATACGTATCACCTATTCTAGGTTTAACAGGGCGATTCTGGCAGTTGTCTTGCAACTCACCACAGTCTTGCGAAAGACAAAAGTCTTTCGTGAGGCAATTATCAATTCTGGAAACTATATTGAAAGCTCGAAAGACTATTTGATGGATCTGCCTTTTTGCAATAGGTTTTTAAATAATTAAATTAAATTAAAAAATGTATATGTATATTTATCGTTTTAAAAGAATAAAGTAAAAACAAATAAAGAATATATAAATGAAAATATTTTCAAAAATTAAAATATATACATATCTTTTTCTTTTTATAACAATAAAATCTAAAAATTAAATTAGAAAAAAATAGCAAAAAAAGTAAAATAAAAAAATATAATTAATTTCAAAACAATATCTAAAAATTAAAAGTTAAAAAAAAAAAAATAATATGATCCTAAAATTAAAACGAAAAAAGTATATTTTTCTTTTTAAAATGATAAAATAAATAAAATTAAAAAAGAGAAAAATAAATAAAATAAATTTTTAAAAATTAAATAAATTCAAAAAATATCTTTTTTTATAAACAAAAAATTCTAAAAATTAAAAGAAAAAATTAACTATAAAAAAAAAATTTCCAATGGAACAAAATAAAATAAGTTCCTAAAAATTAAATTAAATAAAAAAATATTCTATTAAATATAATAACAATCAAAACTTAGAAAAAATATTAAGGAAGAAAAAAAATAAATTAAAAAGAAAAAATATACATAAAATATAATAATATATATAATAAAAGTATTTCAAATTATTTAGCTATCTGTCTTTAATTTGTCTTATGAAAGACTTTCTACTATCTTAGCCAGAATTGCCTTGTAAGTTTGGCGGATGGTGCTACGACATACTAGCCCCAGGCTAATACGAAGGCACTGGACTAAATCTTTTTTCTGCAACAAAGATAAATATAATACCGATACTTTTTGTTTATTTATTTAAACAAAGTAATAATCTAACCGATTAAAAGTTCTATTCAATTGTTATTTAAAAGTAGTTTCACCTAATGCTCATGCAAAAACATGATCACATTTACATACATATGGGTGTTTCCATGAAAATGTCAACCACTACTGAAAAAATAAAAACAACTGAAAAGGGTTTTTAAGACGAATTAATAAGAGAAAAATACTCGAATTTTTATATTATAGAAGTATTTCAGCTTATTGGAATTTTAAAACTCAAAAATTGAAGAGTAAAACTGAATGTCTCTTCGACTCAGTTTTCTCTAATGAAATGAACTATTTTCTCTTTCCTATTAACTAAATTAAGAGATTTGAAACATTACAATTACATCTTAAAATCAAATTTGCAATAACAACTAACTATAAAAATGAGAAAAAGGAGAAGGTAGAGCTCGAATAACGGTAATTTTTTGATTCGCTTCTAAAATATTCTAATGTCGCGTACGTTATGCAAAAATATTGTTTGTCTATGTCATTTGTATATTGGCAGTCGCAGGTAATGCAGATTACAATTCTTAA
>NW_016168536.1:12943-19094 GCF_001687245.7 Rhagoletis zephyria
TAACGGTAATTTTTTGATTTGCTTCTGATAGTATTCTAATGTCGCGTACGTTATGCAAAAACATTGTTTGTCTATGTCATTTGTATATTGGCAGTCGCAGGTAATGCAGATTACAATTCTTAAGCGAGAATTCTTCCTGTTAATGATATACAGTAAAATTTTCTTTCCAACCGAAGTAAAACATATTTTATTACCCTTTAAAGTTTGTCGCATACGTTATTGTAAGTACGAAAATTTCAATCAAATACATCAAAACCAATATTAATTGCAAATTTTCCATTTAAATTATTTAGAATAGTTGTAAAACAATGAATCGGTGGCGGGAAGAGTTCTCAACAAATACATTTTATTACTTACGAAAAAAATTGTCGCGTACGTTAGGTCGCGTACGTTATTGTTTTTTTTTTAATATAAAACTAGCCAGAGATAATTTCTCTTAAAATATGAAAGGATTGTAAAGGTACATTATTTAGCTTAGTTTAGGAATATTTAAGGAAAAGAAAAACTCCCTTGATTCGCAGACTTTCGCATATATGCACATATATATGTAATGTGCCTTAAAACCACTTATTTTTTTGTCGCGTACGTTAGGTCGCGTACGTTATTGTTTTTTTTTTAATATAAAACTAGCCAGAGATAATTTCTCTTAAAATATGAAAGGATTGTAAAGGGACATTATTTAGCTTAGTTTAGGAATATTTAAGGAAAAGAAAAACTCCCTTGATTCGCAGACTTTCGCATATATGCACATATATATGTAATGTGCCTTAAAACCACTTATTTTTTTGTCGCGTACGTTATCACCTGGTTTTGAACGGATATTTTCCACATCAACGTTTCGAGGCTGCTTATTTTTTTCAAACATAGTACCCTTTGGTTGCAACATAACCGTAATCTTTTTTTTCAGTAACTTCTATTTTTGATAGATTTACGTTACTATGGAAACACCCATATGTATGTAGAAGTTTTCAAATTCTCAACCATTGCTAAGTACTTGAAGCACATATTTATTTACAAGCAATAACTTTCCTGGATTTTCATTGTATACCAATAACTTATGTAAGGCAAAAACTTGCACGACTCATCAAACTGAAATCCTTTAAGCATTCCCATTGCCCAGCTCAGCTTACGCATACTTGTATGCAGCAGGTAAATATGTAAGTATGTATTATGCTAAAAAATTATATTCCCGCCACAACTATAAAACTGGCAAGCAATTTGTAAATGTTATGGTCCATAGATAGCAGCAAACAACTGGCAGCAAATAACAAACAATATTGGGCAAAAACAAAACAGTAAATTATCGCTTGAGCCAACAAATAAATAAATGTGTGTGAGTGTGTGTGTGAAAAAGCACTGCAAACGTGACAAACAATGTGAGTGGCCAAATACCAACGTGAAGAAAGAGTAAGGAAACGGAAAGCTCCAGCAAGTAAATATGCTAGAGTTGCCTATCATGCGACGTTCGTCTGTATGTATGTTTTTATGTAGAAATACGTACGCATTTGACTGCAGCAGCAACGAGGGGAGGACAAAATGAAGATAGATATTTTATTGTTTTTCATTTGAAGCTTAAAGATATCGTTTGTTTTCCTCTCCATTTTCCAGGCTAAATACAACTCCCCCCCTTCTCGCCACAGTTGATGCCTTAGCGACTTAGTAATACGCGCTAGTACACAGAATTTATTGGAATGCATTTCGGAGCTAACACGCTCGCAGTATTTTTCGAAATCAATAGCTCGAATAAAACGAATAAAATCTGAGCGTTTAGAAGCAAATCACCTAAGTAAAGGATTAGTTATGGAGCTGCACTGCAAAGCTGCAANAAAAAAAAAAAAAAAAAAAAAAATTGCAAGAAGGCAACCGAAACGTTCTAGCTATTCAAAGTGTAATAGCGCGGAAAGGTGAGAAGCAGCTATGCGCTGCAAGCGTTGTTTTCATGGAATCGCACTGGATGAGTACGAGTATGAGTATTATGAAAAGGCGGCGAAAATCGTTTGGTTAGCTTCGTACAATTTGTTGAGGTGGAAGTTGCCTAAACGATTGCCCCAAGCAATGCCACATTTTATCTGCTTGCCAAGAGGGCAGCTGTGTGTGCTGTGGCAAGTGAGGTAGAGCAGAATTGTGCTACTCTATACTTGCCAGTTGCATCATTGCACATTGCATACTTATAGCTGTCAATATTTTGAATGGTTAAATGTGGCAGCAGAGAAAAATATACATGTATACATATGTATGTATAGTAAAAAGGTAATGAGAAATATAAGAAATCAATGCGAAAAAATTCCAGCAAGTCAACATTGAATATACTCGTACTCTTCTTATACGAACGAGTAGCCAGTGTCTGTTGGTCTTTTGAAAATCATAAAAATTGAACGTTTATGTATATAAATAGTATAAAATAACAACAATAACGACGTCTATCAGCAACGATGTGAAAGCAGCACATTGAAAGCAATCAACCGCACAAGAACAACAATCAAGTGAGTATATATAACTATTAAATAGTGAGAAGCTCACATTTTCCCGTGGCACTAAACGATTTTTTATTTGATGGCGTATTTTGTAGCGCTTTATAGTCGGCGAGTTGAGTTGGCTAGGCAACAACTAGCCATTCAGGCAGCCAGTCAGATAGCCACCAAGCCCAAGTTTGAGTGGAATCACCGTATAGTTTTTGCAGTGGCTCATGCAATAGAAATGTGAGGAGGATACTCATCAAAACTATTTGATTACGATTTTGAACTCATACTGAGGAGCTGGTAGTGTTGTTTTTAGTGGAATGGAATTTTAAATATTTAACAGCTTACTAACAGTACTACAATACATATATTGAATTCATGATGAATGAAATCAATGCATTTATATCTGGCTAAAAATCTGGATAAGAGCTTTTCACTTCAAGTTCTAGCGCATTTCCTTTTTTACCTGGTATTCGTATAAAAGTTATGCTCTCTAAGAAAATAAAATTCATAAATCGATTGATTGGAAGAAGGTAAGTAAGGACGTATCCATTAGACACGTAGTTGGACAATGCAGCATTGCCCCTACACGCAACTTCAATAAATAATTTTCTGTAATGCCTAATGGGTGTTGGTGCTTCCGACTGGGTAGGAGTTGAGGTACTTAGAAATAAACCTTCATCACATCTTATCAATTTTTGGTTGGGTTCGGATTCGACGTAGTGCCATCTTCAGTACCTTAAAATGATCCAAAGTTGCAAAAGATCTCGGCAGTTTAGGTTTGGTGAAGTTTTTAGCACCCCACTGTGTCAGCATATTTTCTCCAAGAGTGTCGAGAAAGTACGAGCGTAGATGTTAAAATCTTAGTTTTACAAAAGCAGACCAACTGTTAAGGAAAAACTGATAAGATTTTACCTGATCAACCTCCATGCTGCTATATGGTCCAGAAAAGGGGTCCGAAAAGATATCAAATTATGCGGCATAGGTTCCTATTAGACAGATGCCATCCGCGTTCGACTCCCAGCCGAAAGTACTTAGCAAGTTTTCATGTAGTGGTGGACTGGATAAGCTGAAAAAGGATCTCTCATACCCCCTCATTCAGGAGGGATGATCTCAAAGGTGCAGTGGCAGGTCAATTCATTAGGTATGCGGTTTGATGTAATAACACAATGCCTGGTTCACAAATCAGCCTCATTTGGAAGTAATCATAGCGAGCGAAAAAGAGGTCAGACATTCCCCGGCTAGTTTCGTTTACATCGTAAGTGATTCTAGAGCCTTAATTGCCGATCCGCTGTCAGAGTAGATAAGATATTTATCCTTCCAATGGATATTCCACTTGTACGGAGCCGGTCGAATGCCTTCTTTATAAAGGCTTCATTTGTCTGACATATGCTGTAAAAATTCGGAGGTCTAAATTTGAGATTAACGAAGAGCTATAGAGAAGAATCTAAATGGATTCTTTTGGTATAAAGGTGCTTATACACCGGATTGAAGGAAAACCCCGTGCTTCTTTGTCTGATGGCGGACACGGCGCTAAGCATAGCGGTAAGCACTAGAGTAGTAGTGGATCGGAGCGGACCGCAGATTTCAACAAACGCGACCCATTGCATGCGCTGTAACTTCTTTACTAGTCCACCAGAAATTACTCAAACATTTATATATTATTCACACACAATATGACCCTTGTACAGAGAGTGACCAGAAACTTGCCTCTGACGATAAAAGTGATAACCTGAGGGCTTCTCATCTCTAGTACCTCCTGGACGTCGCGACCGACGATGATCCGGAACATGGGTGAGAAAATGCCCACTGTGGGGTTCCTTACTCACTCTACGCTGGTTTGAGGCACTAAAAGGAGGCACTAATAGTATCCTTGCCTATACGATTCCATGCAGACCACGTCACTGATTTCTTCCGTGAAAGTTTGTTCTCATTGTTGTTGTTGTTGTTGTTGTTGTAGGCAAACAAATGGTCAATTCACGAAACGAGTTCTACTTGTCTGAAATGTCCATCTACATATTTATAAGAATGTATGTATTTATGTGTGTTGTTCATGGTTGCCTTGCTACACAGTGTGCGTTGTTGCAAGTAAATACTTATGTAGATATGTATGTAAGTTGCTGCCCGTTTCTGTAGCAAGTTTCACCTTTACTGTTGCACGTTGCTGTGCAGAGATTTTTCTCGTTCTCCTGCGGTGTGTTAAAAGGGGGCGTGCAACGTGCAACTTGGACAGATCAGGCGAATGCAACTTAAACAGCAGCCGTGTAGCAACTAAAGATTGGGGATGAGGCGAAGGGAGTCGCAGGAAGATATCGGTGCAACGTCATTGATTGAAAAAAAAAAAACGAAAACAAAAAAAATCAAATAGAGAAACGAGGTAAAAAATTGGAAAAGATACGAAAAATGCACGCGCACAGCCATACACAGAGGCACACACATACACTTACAACTGTTCAGGCGAATTGTGTACATATTTGCAAAAGCAATAAAATGCGAATTGCATTGAGTTGTAGTCTTTGTTATTCTCAGTGTTGTAGTTGTTGTTGTTGTTGTCGAAACTGTTATTTTATTGACTGTTGCTCTTTTTTGATTTGGTTGTGTTCTTTTTGTTAACAATATACACAGTTACTACGGGTAACACGCGAGACAACAGCTAAAGTCATTCTATGGGCGAATATTTATTTTTAAATTATTTTCGATTATTCTTATTTGGCTAAATATTAACACAACTTGGATAGAGTTCGCAAAATTTCACTTAGATAAGACTATGTAATTGGAAAATAAATTAGTTTGAAATGCAACAACAAAAAAAAGTAAAATAGAAATAGAAATAGGGATGTAAATACTTTCATTTTGAGAATCGCTTTGAAAAAAAAAATATTATTTTCAGTAAGGTATGTCACTGAAGTTGTTAGTCATAGTGCAACTATGACAGGTGAAGTAAAAAGGGTGACCCTACCATATGCGCTGACTACAACGGGATCAGCTTTCTTAGCATCGGCTATGTGGTCTTATCGAGCGTATTGAGTGAAAAGCTAAGGCTCGCCGTCAACGAACTGATCGCGTCTTATCGGTGTAGCCTTCGACCTGGTAAATCCGCAATGGACGAGGTATAAATTGAAGAAAAAGAAATACTTCAAAGCCACTTTCAAGAGCACGAAAAGAAGTTCCTTTCATACCACGATGTCTGATTTCCGTATCTCTGCGAAACGAGTACGGCTTTGTCAAATGATTGTACGCCACACCACGAGCTTCAAAATCACCTGGAAGGTTATAGCGACAATTAAGAAGGAAAAGTCTATTTTTGTTTTTTTTTCCCCCCCAAAACAATTATATAAGTAGGCACTTGCATACTAGCTTAGAGTGAAAAGGCTAAGTCCACTTTTTATCAAAACTCATATTTTGATACGGAGGCTAGAGAAACTAACAATCCATGGTTTTGGAAATAATAAAGGTACATGTTTTATTTTTCCTCGTTTATATTCAAAAAAAGAAAAATTTGATAAGCCAAAAGAAGTACCGAAAATCCGATATGGCCAAAATAATAAAGATCGAATCCTTCTGATTCGCATAGAGTTTGCTTCTCTTTAAAAAGGGCAAATTTGTGTATTCAAAATTATGCAAAACACTTGAAGAAATAGCCATTTATAAAGGCCAAAAAAATAACAAAAACAAATAACTTAAGGACGAGC
>NW_016168537.1:0-19093 GCF_001687245.7 Rhagoletis zephyria
GAAGAGGGTTACTACCTGTTTAAAGGTCTAATTAAATTTAATTATAAAATAAGTGAAATATTACGCATGTCAAACGAAAGTTGTTTAACAAAGATTTGTTTAGCATAGATATATGTATATTTAAGTGGTGTCCACCCGTTTAACATTTGAATTAAATTACATCAGTTGCATTAACGAAATATTACAATAGGGATATTAAATAAACCAGGTTTAAGAAAGCTCTATTTTGAAAATATTTTGAAGAGGGTTGCCACCCTTTGAAAAGTGAAATTAAATTTAATGAAATATTGCAATATAGATGTCAAACGAAAGATGCTTAAAAAAGCAGTTTTGATGAATGTGCCATCTGTCTGTTTAAGCTGAATTAAATATAATAATGAGATATTAAACAAATGTTTTGGCGTACAAGTATGCTTTTATTCAGAAACACATTTTTGAAAACAATTGACGCCTATAAAAATTTATTAATACGTATGTACATTAGACTGCATCACTCCCCATACAAATAAAAATCGGTGCTATTTTTCCATTGGAATTATAAAATTTATTATATTTTAAGACGGCCACCAAAATATTTTGGAAAAATATTAAGATTTAAGTGAGCTGTACCGATTTGAAAATACCTCTAAAAATGGAATTTTATATGGATAAAAATAGTTTCTTAAAAATTTATATTGAAAAAATGCCCTCAAATGTCAAAACGGTTTTAGCTTAAAAAAATTGCATAAAAATATTAAAAAAAAAAATTTTAACGGAATCGTAATAATGAGATTGTTGATGCTGTTTTTTAACTTTTTTCAAAGATTGGGATAAGAAAAACTTTAATAACACAGCCTACACTCTTCCGATTTAGACTTAAGAGGTGTCATTGGAAAGGTTTTTTCTCATCGTTTTTATTTCTTTGCTAATAAACTCATTCAAAGGATGACAGAGAAAGGTAGGATGAACGAACGTTATTCAAAGTTGAATTGTTGATAAGATGGATTTCATCGAATTACAACTCCCCACATCGTCAGAATGGAATCCTGAACGATCGACAGGGCTCTCTACATACGGCAATTGATGCGAATGAAGCGAGCGATTACGGAAAAACAGCCGGAATGGGTAAACAGACAAGCCATGTATCATCTAGCATGACAATGCTCGGCCACATGTCGCACAAGTGGTCAAAACTTATCTCGATGGTACTGGATGGGAATTCCTAATCCACCCACTTTAAAGCCCAGACCTTGCACCATCAGACCACCATTTGTTCCCGTCGATGCAGAATGCCCTTACTGGAATATGCTTCACTTCTGTTGACGGTATCAAAAATTGGCTTCATACTCCCTTGTCGCCAAAGTCGAGCAGTTTTATTGTTGCGGAATACATGTGCTTGCTAGAAATGTGGGAAAAGTCATAGCTAGCGATGGGATATACTTTAAATAAAACACATTGTACAAGTTTTCCATTTGATTGTTTACCCAATATTTCGAACAAAAAATGTCACTGAAATTGGAACAACGCCGCCTTGCGCCCAAATCAAATTTGACAAGAGATGACGAAAAATCTTCCGCAATGCATACAGCCTGATTCATCCATTGGATAGACCTAAAGTGAAAATATTTTTACAAATTTTAAAGCGAAAACTCAACTTAGCAACGTGTGTCCACAGTTTTGCAATTTGTACAAGGCCATAGCATAGAATTGATAATGAAATAAAGATTCTAATGTTGTGGACACCTAAATAGAAAATCTCTTATATTTTTTTTTTTATAAAGCTGCAACAGGTTCGGCTAGATGAATTTATGCATGTATTTTTCTATGTGTTTATACAAGTGAGTTTATCGCATTCAAGCCTTCAGAGTTCAGCAGCACAGAGCAATTGCTATATGTATGTATGTTCATACCCAACAAACACTGAAACAAGCATTTTCAAACGCTTGAGACAATTTTATTTCTCAATTTGCATTTTTAGCATTGCTCAAAATTTTCCGAAATATTATTTATTAACTTAAGAACGGTTCGAAAATAATTTGAGAATTTTTTTCGTTCCATTCCATCTGTGTCAACAGTGCAAAGATGTCGAAGTCTATCGGTAGTCTGCTACATCAGTGGCAAAATGGCTCCTCGTTCGAGTGAATCGAAATGCATATAATTGATTGATACGAGTGAAAATTTTTTGAAAATATTATTTTGTGATTGACTAAGCTACTGACTGGCCATTAAAACTTAAAACCGAAAGAAAGAAATAGTCTGCTGCATCGATAGTGACCAATAATTTACCTGCTTATAAATGAAATAATATTTTTATGTTAAAAAAAATATTTATGTGAATGCATAAGAAAAGGGCTTATGAAATGCAATAAATCAAAAAAATATATATATTTTTCTATAAAAACTATACATATATTTCAACGAGAGTAACTGGATTTCATTTCGTTTCGCTCTTCTCACATTTGAGAAAAGGTTGAGAATTCAATATTTCTCTATTTGAAAAGAAAGAAAAATTCCACATCAAGTCTTAATTTCAAGTCTGCTTGTTCGTAGGCGAAGGAGGTGGGACGAATGTACTTTTTCCCTCTCTGCTCATCTCCTTCGCCTACGAACCGAGCAGACTTGAAAGCAAGACTTGACGTGTCTGAAAGGGGTCTTAGTTTGAGACCGCTATCAACGGTTATTTGAGAAGTAATGTTTGGGATTTGAAAAAAGGACTGATTCTCAAATGCATCTCAAATTGAGATTTAACAAAAATGTTTATTGGGTATATAGGTACGTATGTGTACGTATGTGTGGTGCATTTGTTTATGCATGCTCGTTAGTGCATCTGTGTGTATAAATTCTTGAGCGCCCGTGTGTGTGTGTGTGTGTGTGTATTTTTGTCGCGTAGTGAGGTGGCCGCAAAAGTGAATTTGTCGTGCATGAAATGCCTGTGAAGTGGCTGCTATTAGTTGCAGACTGTTGCTTTTGCAATAACAAAAACAACAACAGTAAAATAACAAAAACTTCTCGACACATGTGATTGCTGCAATTCCAGCTGCTTGCTGATCGGTGGAGGCTGTGTTGCTGCTGGCAACGCTCGTTCATCGAATGTGGTTTGTTGTCGTCATTCTTGCAATGCTCAACGTGCTTTTGTTGATGTTGCTGCTGTTGTTGTTTTTTTTTGTTTTTACCAATGCGTCTGGTTGAGATGCGTTTAATCGAAGATTGTTGAGGTATAAATTAAACACGGCAATTGGGCGGCGGCGGCGGCGGCGGCGGCGGCGTTGCTTTAACAGCAAAAGCAACAACAACGGCTGGCTTGAACGACATTTGCCTCGCTGCCAACAGATATTCGATTGCTGCTGTGTTGATATTGAAGGTGTGCATGTGACCGCAGCGACAAGGTAGACGGACGTACAGATAGAAGTGTACCTATGTATGTTTGTGAAGATGCAACCACATTCAGAGTCATGCCGATGAAACGCTCACAGGTGCATTGGCAAGTGGATATACATACATACACATACATGCACATGCTGTTATGGCGCTACAAATGATATTTGTACTTACAAGCGATTGTAGCACTGTGGGTGGATGTGCAGTTTTTTATGCTTGTCCAGTTGTTGCTCTGTGGACTCAGTGCAACTGAAGCGTGCGGCAGGCACACACACACACCTTGACACATGTTTAATGTGTTTGCCCATACATTCGCACTCGCAAGCAAAACTCATCAATGCTAGCTGCATGTGCACTCACATACATAAATATCTTCTGCATATGTGGTTGTCTGCGCCTGCATGTGAGTGCATGTGTGTGTGTGTGTGATTGCGTGCTTGTGGGCGTCGTGTATACTCAGCGGACGGCATCTGGTAGATTACACTCGTAATTGGATTGAATGCAGTGAATTTTTAATGCTTCCAAACGCAAACACTGTCACAAAAACAAACACAAACACAAACACAAGCGCAAGTTTAGTTGAGTGGAGCAACAGTGCACATAAAATACGAACATAATATGAAAGGACAAACTGTCTGAAATTAGACAAAAATAACAAGGATATTTTCCTTTTTCTGAAGGCACTTGTATTTACTTGTTTAGAGGTAACCTTCAAGTGGATGTCTATTTGCAAGCAAACAAAATAATTTGTCATCGTTTGCTATAAACTAATTTCGCACATACATATGTACATATGTGCTTCATAGGTACGGATAAATAACATGAGTGCTTAATGAGTGTACTGCACGAACCGGAGTAATAGGCTGGCAGGTGCACACACTTCTGAAATGAAAATGCAGTACTGTGTAAATGCCTTAAATAACATGTTGGATAACCGTCACCTTGCCTAGATGATAAACTTTTTCCAAGCATTTAAATTTCCCAGCACCGATCAACATGGCAACGGCTCAGCTACAAAAGAGTTTGAAGTTGCGATTTTCCGGGCGGCCTTCACCTACGGTAAATAATTGCGTTGGCCTTGGGTATACTGCTTTAAAGATTTCGGGACAGTTAGTAGTTTTAATCAACATACCTACGCCCATGAACTCCACCATGCCCATAATAGTGAATTGGATTAGGGCAACTTTTGCTCATAAAGAATTCGCGGTGGGGGTTTTATCGACATCGAGATAGCATTTGGCAACGCCTTACCGAAAGTAGGATAAACTTCGTTGGCTATAAACATCCTGGCCAGGATATTTTTAATTAAATATTCAAAAATTAATTATTTTTTTTTAATTTTGCACTCATTTGTTTAATGAACCAATTCCATATATACCAATCGAAAGCATAAATCCTGTTGAATGTGTTAAACTGATGAGTGAAAATTACTAGTAGTACCGATGGGTAGGCCAGGAAAAAACTAGGCAACCCAATGTTTTCACATTCTATAGGCTTAATATTTTCGATTGGTATATCATTTGTTCATTAAACAAATGATTAAAAAATAATAATTTTNTTTTGGCAACACCTTACCGAAAGTAGGATAAACTTCGTTGGCTATAAACATCCTGGTCAGGATATTTTTAATTAAATATTCAAAAATTAAATGTTTTTTTTAATTTTGCACTCATTTGTTTAATGAACCAATTCCATATATACCAATCGAAAGCATAAATCCTGGTGAATGTGTTAAACTGATGAGTGAAAATTACTAGTAGTACCGTTGGGTAGGCCAGGAAAAAACTAGACAACCCAATGTTTTCACATTCTATAGGCTTCATATTTTCTATTGGTATATCATTTGTTCATTAAACAAATGATTAAAAAATAATAATTTTAATTAATTTTTGAATATTTAATTAAAAATATCCTTGTCAGGATTTTTTTCAGCCAATAATTTGAGTAAAAAATAAAAAAATAATAACAATTTTTGAATATTTAATTAAAAATATCCAGGCAAGGATTTTTCTCAGCCAACCACTCGCTAAATATTTATTAACAAGTTAAATTTCNAATTAATTTTTGAATATTTAATTAAAAATATCCTTGTCAGGATTTTTTTCAGCCAATAATTTGAGTGAAAAATAAAAAAAATAATAACAGTTTTTGAATATTTAATTAAAAATATCCAGGCAAGGATTTTTCTCAGCCAACCACTCGCTAAATATTTATTAACAAGTTGAATTTCATACAAAGTAGATTTCATCCATTGAACAGATGGGTGAAGGTCGTGCCCTTGTCGGATCTTAGACTATAGCCTTAATTCAACGTTTTAGTGTCGTAATATTACATATACATATAAGCAAATCTCACGAGCTGTTACATTTTTCGACAAAAACGTGTTTTCAGTCCAACATTATGGCACACTTATCTTAGACAATGCATTATCTTCCGTTTTGCGTAAAGAACAAGATTCCATCGCGAAATTGTATTGAAATGAAAAATTTAAAAAAGATATACATACATACTTTTTAGTAAAAAAAAAAACNGTTTTCAGTCCAACATTATGGCACACTTATCTTAGACAATGCATTATCTTCCGTTTTGCGTAAAGAACAAGATTCCATCGCGAAATTGTATTGAAATGAAAAATTTAAAAAAGATATACATACATACTTTTTAGTAAAAAAAAAAACTTTTTAGTAAAAAAACAACAACTCGCGTACTCATATGCCCGTTGTTGTGTATGTAACGTACATATACGCGCCGTAGCACCAAACACAGTGAGATACCACGTTTACTTTCCCGCCTTAATTTAAAAGTCATATAATTTAAAAGTAATTAAGAATTGGCGTGGAAGACACAATATTACTTATGTATAACTTTCTTTAGTTATACAAAAATTTTAGAATGAATTTCGAGTGTGCTAACAAAAAGTGTAAACATGAAATTTTAGTTTCTCAAATCATAGTCATCTTTTACTCAATGTAATTTTTTTAATTCGGTGGCCCACCCTTGAAACTTAACAGATATGTTGTATTTGATGCCAACGTCCGTTGCCCCTAATATGAAAATTATATTTGAAAACTTCCCAAAGTTATACAAAAAAAAAGAAAGAAAAAAATATGATTTTTTCGAGTGACCATGAAAAAATGTGTAATTTCAGTATTTTTTCGTCTAAGTAAACATCTCAGGGCTAAAATTATTCAAATATGTACAGTATATTTAGCTTTGCTGCCTTTATGCTTAAGTGCACATATAAGATACCTACCCCAAAATGCGCATCTGAGACATTATTTTTAACATTTATAAGGAAACAGCTCCGATAGATCATTCAACATACCTGGACATTGGCGATACCTGCCTTAAAAATTGTGCGACTAGTATCAATTATCAAAGAAAGTATTACGTTTACCTGCACTGGCCCTACAATTACCTAATTTTAAAACTTTTTATTTATTTTGTTCATCTCGCAGAACAACGAAAATGGCTATAAGTTTATGTAGTTATATATATAATTAGATACTATTCGGTAAAAATTTCGCTTGCAGTAGTTTCTACGTGGTAAGTGCTTCTCCATTATTTGCTTTCATAGGGACTTGGATACCTTCCTCATTGAAGTAGTAAAGAAAATTCGCTTAAGTGCCTTTTTCGGTTAAGTGCACAAGTTTTTCGTGCAAAGAAGGAAGTGCAGCTAAGCAAAATATACTGTACTTGATTTATTTTTTATTGTAATTTTTTCCGGAATTCCATTGATTGAAATATATGCAAGACGAATGCTGGCGTTATTTTTCCTGGCCAGTGAAGAAAGTGTCACTAAAAAAACTCGTCTATATGTGTCTAACACCATCTTTTGAGTAAGCCTCTGTTTACACGCATTAATGCTGTTCTTAAGTCGTCGTGCTTGAGTGGAGGAATGTGAACTTTATCCCTATACATATTGAGCCCTAACCGCCGGAGAAACGTAAGCGACATTTTCATTCAAAATTTTCTTTTTGATTCAGAAATGCTGTTTTATGTGATAAGCTGTGGGGACCACTATTAGAAAAAATCTCTTTGGATGTTGTTTGGACTAAGAATCGAACCGAGGTTTCACCGAACGGTAGCACATATCTCTAACTAAAGCCGATCAACTAGTTGATTCCTGCTTTATTTTCCGACTTAATTTTCCGGCTGCATTCCTGTTTCTGAGCATTTGAAAATCTATAAATCCCAGTTGCTTACATGATTTTCGGCGGAAAAAAATATCGTCCATACCTGGACATTTGTAGGGTTGGAAGGACCTGATGGCTAACCTTTTAGTATCAAGAAATTTCTCATGAACCGATGATCAACCAGAGGTAATGACGGATGAGTTGGGTTCTGAGGTACACGCCGGAAAGTACGCACTAAGTAGTACCTTTAGCGTATATTCCCATACCCTTTAGGCTGTTCCTCTATGCTACCAAAGACATTTTTGTAGGTGTCCCACGGGGATCTCGAGATGGTACCATTGAACTTCTTTCATGCATGTTTTTGGGCAGATAACCAACCATTTCGCTTTGCAGCATTAAATGTATTCTTGATTTCCTTTTTTCAACAGTTTGGTTTCCTCTTTCCTTTAGGGAGTATAGTTGGGCGCATTACTGGCAGTAGCATTGCAATCAACGGCAACCCCTATTTATTTCGACAAGCTTAACTCACCGACTGAAGCAAAATTTGAATATTAANGTAGCATTGCAATCAACGGCAACCCCTATTTATTTCGACAAGCTTAACTCACCGGCTGAAGCAAAATTTGAATATTAATACTCCACTTCATTAGATGACGACAGTAAGCCGAGTGTTAAAGTTTTTGTCAACTTTAGTAATGGGCGAAAATTTGATAATTTGCTTCAGTGTCGGAACTAAATATATAAATAAATATTTGCGGCTCTCATTTTTGGTAAGCGTGTGGCTAAGCTTCGCTTCCAATTTTTGGTGGGCGATTTGATGTTATAATGAAAATAAATGGACCTACAATATAACGTCGCCTCCGAACGGCAAACGGATTAGAAGCATTTTCCTGGAAGAAGTGCACTTGGAGGGTTGTCATTTCCTGCCGAGGGGTCGCCGCTGTTAGAATTATCTTCTAGTATATGTATGTACATATGTATATAATACGCGAAGGGATTTTTAGTCCTAGTCATCAGATCTGCACCGTTTAAGAAGGTTTTAGTTTGGAAATGTTTTGAAGGGGTTGCCACCTGTTTGAAAAGTACTTAAATGTGTATCAATCAAAATGGGTTTGAAAACTTTTTTTCTAAGCTTTATTTATTTAAAAAATGAGATGTCAAATTAAAGTGCTTGAACTTTAGATTTTCAGTAAGTTTTTATTTCTTTGAACTAAGATTTTATTTTAGCGGTTCAGGGTGATTTAAAATTTGATGAAATGAAATGCCGACACTATGTGAGATCTATCTTAACTCAAAAACAACTAAACGGATTTAGATGTAATTCGATACACGGATCGCTCATAACTTTGACTACCATTTGGAATATTTTAAAGGTTGCCACCTGTTTAAAAAGTGAAAATGAATTTTGGCGTTTAACGCCTTTCGGGTTCACTATTTTTTTTATATTTTTAAATGTTGCTTGGAGCAGGAATCAAACCTTGGAAACTCGCACCTTGTAACACTCGGCCAAGCCCACCGCAGAATTTGTGCATATTTTGCACAGTTTAAATTTAATTCGTTGCATTTTCAATTCACAATCAAAACTTGATCAACTCTACCCTGCATGAATAAGTATTTTAAATCATTTAAATCATTCAAGCCGTATGCGGCACTAGCATATATTTTTATTTCAATATTTTTATTGCAGCTACTACTTATTTAATTAGAAAAAAAATGCAAGTGCGCAAATATTGTTCTCCTCCTATTTTCTTGTTGCTTCTCATTCTCATTTTGCAACCTCAAGCAACTACAAGTCATTGCGCCCATACAAAACACTGGCGTCAGATCGTTGCCACTGCCAGTGCCATTGTGGTCGCAAGGGTGACCTTGTCTTTTGCACTTCTGCAGTGGTTTTCCTTGTATTTATTTTCAACAACGACGACGACGCCAAAACAAATGTGGAAAAATTGGAAAAAAATAAAACCTTCAATAGCTACTCAAAGGCACTAGACACACTACTAGATAATAGTACTTAACTCACTTGCTCACTCACACACACACACGCGCGCGCGCATGCAAACACCTTTAAACACACACATGAGCAGGCGGTAAAGGCGATGCAACACAAACCAGTCCATTCATATACTCACATTTAAACTTTTATTTACTGCAAATATGCCTCACAGTTCATCTTTGTGTGTGTGTGTGTGAGTGTGAGTGCTGCCAGTGCAGAGTGTTTTAACGGAGATAAAGTTACTAAAAATCACTTTAATAAAACGAGAGCAAAAATGGTAGAAAAAAAGTGGATTGCAAATCCAACAAAAATTATGGTGGAATTTTTGCGCGATAGACGCAATTAAATTGCTGCAACAAGCAGCGAAAAACAACCAGCTGCGATGTGGGGTAATAAAAACAGCTTTAAAGACAACAACAACAGCAAAGAAAATAACGACAACGATGGCTGCTGCTGCTGCTGCTGCTGTTGGTATTGGTCATGGCTTCGCTGGTTGTGGTGGCAAGCGGCAACCACAAACGAGTGGCGGTGGCAACCTGCTGCAACTACAACACACACACACACACACACACAGCCGCGCGCGCTTACAAGCCATGGCAACGGCAACTGTCACAACAAGCCAAGGCAATAACAACAAGAACATGACCATTTGCAATAAGAACTGCTGCTGCAGCAATAAACAAGGTAGCAACAATATTGGAAACAACGACAGCGGCAACCTCAAATGCCACACGCACACAAGTGCAACAGCAACAGCAACAGCAATAGCAGTAGTATCAAGTAGCAATAACACCAACAACTTTCACAGCAAGTCTAGCCACTTCGCTTCGGTGGCTGGCTGAAGTGAGATGACGAACGAAAGACGGGGGAAAACGTTTAATAAATAAATTTACGAACTCGAAAATTGACTTTTTACACTTTTCATGTTGTTAAAAGTGCGCTGATGCTAAAAAGTTGCACACATGGGTGAATTGGACGGCGGAGCGTGGACACGCGCACACACGAACGTGCGCATGCATTGGTAAATAGTTGTAGTTGCAGCGGGTTATGCATAAGCGGCCACTCGGTTACCAGAAGTTGTGTGGCCAAACTGCGCAGGCATACACCGAATGACTACGCCGTCGGCAGCTGAGCTGTAAGCAGCGCTCGCCATCAGCAACAGCAACAGCAAGAGGACAGCGCCAACATCAAGCGGTTGATGGCTATGGTGACGGTGATGCTGATGGAACTGCTTTTGCTGTTGTTGATGGCCTGTCAGTCTCTGCGCCAAAGTAGCTAACTATCCACCAGAGACTGACTGCCAGCAAGCAATACGGCTGTGCCTCTGCAGACGTGATGTCGAGTTGCAGAGATATTTTGCCATAGATACATAGATAAGACAAGCTTAAAGTAAATATGTTTGCATTTGCAAAGCTTCACACACACACGAACACTTATGCTTAAAAACACGAATAAAAAAATATGCAAAAAAAAGCGTTTGTAAAAACTTGCATTCGAGGAGCGCTCAAGCGCGCAATGCATGCGAAAGTCATATTACACGAGTTGCTGGATGGCAATTTGAACGGCGCGCGCCAGCGTTGGTCCCGCACGCGTGTATGGCCAAGAACAGCGATAGTTAAGAAAAAAGTAGATAAAGCGTGTGCAGAAGTACAGAAATAAAAAATAAAGACCACTCGTACAAGTAACCAATAATAATATTATAAAGTAATGGTAATAAAAACTCATTTGGGAAATGTTCGAATGAAAATCGAAAATTGAAAGACAGACTTGGCAGCTCTGGGGGAATTCGAAAATATTTGTTGAGAGGTAGACGCGAAGTCGTGTGTTGCTCTTGCTTTTGTAGTGTTGAAAATGTAGGTACATAGGTTAAATTACTAAAATGACAATTTAAAGCACACTATATCAGAATCGAAATCAAACTCTTTGAAAATTCATAATGATAATGAAAGGTATAAATTTAAGCAAAAAAAAAAACTCACTGTAAGCCTCCAATCCCATTGGTCCCGACTGAACATGCATGCTGATGCTGAAAAAATTGATTAGGCGGAAGTAGCATACCACCAGAGTAATCAATCTATCGTTGGCCACCTTAATAATTCCAGATATGTGAAAATCGGGGGAAGAGTGGTCCCACTACTAAGGCTGGGGAAACCAGCAGTTGTCAAGACCCTTGAGGCTCTGCGGCTTCCGCTCTTCATGCGTCTTCCGTGATGGGCGCAGCAGCACTACCGTATTCAATGCCATAAAAATCCATATAAATTTTGGCCTAACAGAAAAACCGCCCGTGTGATAGAACGGTCCTCGTAGCGTTGGACTTGTCAAGAAGAAAAGACATTGAGGCTTCCTAACTCCCACAGGGACTATAATTATGGTCTGCGAATTATCTGTGTAATCGGCAGTCATCAGTAACCTTTCTGGATCGAACTTCTAAACCAAGGAGAATTAAACAAGTGATACCACAGGGTTATGTTCTATCCCGGCGGTACGAGTTTGCCAGATCTAGTCTCGCTTTTCTTTCTTGCAGTTTCACTGCACGGAGCCCAACCCGGTCAGGCTTCAACTAGGCATTCACGTCAATAGCACTCCAATTCCGATGATAAATAACCCGAAAATTCTAGGTTTTACCGTGCACAAAACTGCAATTGCCAATAAAGTGCATAACCGCAACAAGGTCTTTAAGTCGATCGCCGGTAGTATCGGTGTAGCAACATGTGGTAAAGACAAAGAAACATTGTTGGCAGCATACAAAGCAACTGGACGAAGCTGTGGACTTGTCAAAATGTATATATTTATATATATTTTCGTTTAAACATCACTTATCAAGCACACTAGCTATCGTCTCTTTTAAGTCAAACCTACTTTTCTAATTTTTCTGCCAAAACAACCCAGCAATCCTGATCGGGTTGAGATCTTAGTTGTGTCTTGGCCAATACAATGATTTTATTCCGAAAATTCCCAAAGTTTTTTGCGTCATATTTAAAAAAAAGCTTTGGCATGATGAGAGGCTTGTAGGAGCATCATTTTTGTTCGTCAACAAAGGGCTCTGCTTTTCAATTGCCTGCCGAGCCCAAAGTAGCACCGGTTGGCAATAGTTAGTCTTCGCTTTTTCTCCAGGCCGACATCACTGATGGTGTGTAGGCTCCATCCTACTACTTTAAATTTATAGTTGCCAATAGCGACGTGTGTCCCAATTGTCGAACAATTTTTATTTATTGCCAGAAGGTACTTTGTCTTGTCTTCGTTCACCGCTGAACAAACCTCTGTTGCTTCTTTTTCTAAGCTGGAAAAGGCTTCGATTACGTCCCCTGGAGCCGACGATGTCAATATCATCTGTATCATCGTGTTTTTGACAGTGCAAGACAGCGACAGAGAAAGTTTCCCTGGTCTACCGCTCACGACACTTTCTGCACCAGTCCACGCTAGTGATACCCATTTTTTGTGCATAAGCAGCCACCAGGATATGGCCCGTAAGCAATCTAGTAATATCTTTGCAGTCTTCCTTTGGTCAATATAACAAAAAGCGAGTATAGTTGCTTCCGTCGTTTTCTCAAATAATTTTGGCAGTTTTGCAGGTGGTTGGTAACCCATTCCATCTAGCCCTGAACTGCATGATAATATTTTGGTTTATTTCGTTGTACGAGGGTAAAAGTGGTCTACAAATGTAGTTTCCCCGTTCGAGAGTCAGACTGGGACCATTCTTGGCAGTCTCATCTGCTATTTCATTGCCCTCTAATCCCTTCTGGCCGGCCAGCCTTCTGTCGGCGGCTAGCCTTTCAGTGGCTTTCCGGTTGTTAAGGACGTTTGTGGATGAAATACTATATGAGGTAATTGCCTTAATTGCCGCCTAACTATCTGTGTATAGGTTTACTTTTGAATCGTTTCGGTGTAGGCTAGCTCTGCTGCTATCCTCATTGCGAAAATCTCTGCTTGAAATATACTGCAATGGTCATGTAGCCCTACTGCCCGACTGGCGTTCAGTTCTCGGCAGTAAATCCTGAAATCCACTCCCGTTATCATTTTAGTGCCGTCCATGAAAATGTTTAGGGATCTACAGCTAGATTTCATTCCCTTGCGCCAATACCTCCTCCTCAATTGTTGTGCGAAACCATCGTTTCCACTTAAAGCTAGGAGCCATGTAGTCCGGGCTGCCTGTGCTTTCCGCACCAATTGAGTTGTACCCTATAGCCATCAACCTACCTGCGGTTCTAAGGGTACAGTTTTCCGCGAATAGGTCAATGGGCGGTAAACTGAGGGTTTTTTCAAGAGCATCAGTTGGGGTGGACCTCAGCGTTCCTGCGAGGTGCTAAACTTTCGCCATTGGCCCGAGGAATGATGACTCTGAGACATCAGAGCAGATGACAGATCCCAAGTGACTCCCAACATGCTTCTACATGCATAAATGGCGTTACTGGCCTTCTTCACGCTTTCATCAACATTGCGCTTCCATAGCAGCTTACTGTCTAAGACTACTCCGAAATACTTTGTGTGGTTTTTAATTGAGAGCTCGATGCTACCTAGCCTTGGGGGTCTCCACACTTCTTGCGAAGAGTATATGGTCTGTTTTGTCTGTTCCCTGTTACTACTACGGCTATGTCGTCTGAGTGAATCATCTTGGCTAAAATCTCGTTCTGTCTCGAACGGCGCGTATAAGTTCTTCCCAATTTGAAGGGAGCTGAAGGTGGCACTCAACGTCACTCTGAATAGCCGTACTAGATATACGGAGATCCCAATTTCAAACTTGACGTTCTACAGGCAGCTCCTCTTCGTGCTATCAAAAGTGGCTTTAAAATGGACAAATGATGGTGTGTGTCGATTTGCATATCTAGTGCGTTCTCCATGATTTGGCGAGCTTTGAAAATCTGGCCGATGGTGGTCTGAAGCCACACCAGTAGTGTTCTATCAGTAGCTTATAGACAATATTAAAAAAGCTTATTCGGCCATAATTGAATCGAACGTCGGGATCTCTCTTATTACCCTGCAGTAAAATTTAGAGACAGTCTCTTAAAGCGCTAGTTCCGCCCTACACATTTCAGAACTATCTCTGAACTAGTGCAAAATGGCTGCAGAGAGAGACAGTTGACACTTTCGGTGTGTTAGTTGCGCTCTGTTGAGAAGTAAATGCACAAATTCTCACTTCTTGTACAATACGAAAGTAGCTCAGCGTGAAGACCTCCGACTCTAACATCGTCGGTCACGAGTTCAAATCGCGGTGGAGGCAGTTGTGATTTTCAGATTTAAGGAATTTAAATTGTTGAGTGCCGCTTAAAAATTGAAGAGAACGTGATCAAATTTAATATAAACAAAATAAAAAAAATAATACGAAAAAATATCAAAAAATCGAAAAATCAGAATTTTTTTTTAATAAGAAACTTATTGTCGCAGATCTGTCCGAAATGGAACCAGTTCAGAATAGAAAAATAATCCAATTATCGAGTTTTAAAATTTTTTCTCATAAAAAAACTTACTGTCCCAGAACTGTCCTAAATGGAACCAGTTTAGAACTAGTTCGAGAGTTCTGCAGAGGGGGGCAATTTCCACTTCGTAGGACATCACCATGTAAAAAGGGACAGTTGAAAGCATTGCGTTGGCGATAGATCGAGAACCAGTCCCCCCTCCTAAAGAGCTAGTTCTGCGCTAGTCCTGAACTAGCGCGATTTACTACTGGGTAGGGATTGGAAGAAGTACATTCAGAGTCTAATGTGGCCAAATTCTGCTTAATAGCTTTTTTACAGTCCTAAGTTTTAAAAGTCGTAAGCAATTCATATACGGTGTGAAAATTGTCTACAAAACTGTAAAAATATATACGGATGGACATTTACACTACAACATTCCATCAGTTATTATAATAATCTCAAGTTCATAAAACCCACTCCCACTACCTAGTCACACTTCGTTACGTATACATTGTAAATACATACATACATAAATATCTATGACCGCATGTATTGTAAAGATTGCAAATGCATTTACATATAATAAAATGCCAATAAATTGTAAGTTAACGCCTACTAAATGTCTAGTAAGCAAATTTAATAACATAAATATTTATTGTCGCATATAGTCGTGCATACCTAGTTCATACATACATATGTATGTATGTATATACATATCTAGTACATACAAAGGTAGATTTTCTAATCCTATTTATTGTTTGCAAATATTTCCTCTTTTCAATTTACCTGACTAATTGCTTGACATCCGCTATTCAAAAATATCAAAACCTAAATGGAGAACTGCCAGCACCGAGCTATGTATAAACATTCAAGCGGAAAACATTGATTAAAGGTCAATAATATGGAGGAAGTCTATTAAGTAATTGAGTAAGCCGATTTGTTGGTGTTAGGCACACGCACACAAAAATTTACATACATGTATATACATACTATGTATGTATGTGTATTGCTTTATTGCGTTTGCGAAAACTTATCTATTTTACGGCAATGATTAATTGCAAAGAAAACAAATAGGAAAATAATTTAAAGCAATAAACAAATTTAATAAACTAAAAGTGCTATGGAAATATTAAATTAATTATATTGGTTTTGTTTTTATGCATGTGGGTGTGCGATTATTAGGTGAGAACAATATTAAGATAATAGTGTCAAAGATCCAGTGACTTAGTATTGAAACGTGTGTTTGCATTAGGGACACGAATTTCGAAACGATACGATACCATATCGATACTTTTGGCATTCGATACCGATATTTTCTACTCGATCGTTTTAAAACGATACTTTTCGGAATCGAGTACCAGAACCCTAGTATCGTATCGAATGTGATAAACTCACATTACAAAGATAACGTTGTTAGCAATTCTTGCCGATATAAATTGGGCTTTAAAGAGCAAACATTTTTGCTATAGTTAGGATGGGGTGGGATTTGAACCTCCAGCCTCGGGGTGTTTTTGAAGTCAACACCTCAATCTCTATGTGTTGAAATAATAATAATAGATTGACGCTTACACAATATATAAGTGTTTGGCCGAGGTTCTCCTCCGATTTGTTGCGTGCGTCTTAATGTTGTGGCACAAAGGGGGTCCCTACAGTTAAGTCCACTCTGAATGGCGATTGTATTTTTATGGGAAGCTGTTTTTCACTTTCAAGCGGCCTATATACGAGACCTATATTCAGATATCTTGAATATCGAGTCTTTTTATTCCTATATTAATGGGTACCCGATATTTATAAAGCGATACTATAAATGAGTATCATATCGATACTTTCGGTTCGATATCGTATCCCTAGTTTGCATGCAAAGAATAGCAAGCGCTTCTTTTTTTACACTATTCCCTACGAATATGATGTGAGTGTATTTCTGTCATGAAAGACAGCTTCTCATAAAAATACAATCGCCGTTCGGAGTCGGCGTAAAATTGTAGGTCCCTCCCCTTTGTATGACAACATCAAGGCGCACGCCACAAATCGGAGGAGAAGCTCGGCCAAACACTAATACATGTGTAAGCGCCAATCTATTATTATTATTATTATTATTATTATTATTAATCGATTAGAAAACACGTATAAATATGTCATTCATTTGGCTCGAAGTGGAAATAGGCTGGTTTTCTTTATACAGTCCATTTTAAGTTACGCACCGGTGAAATGGGCAAATTAATTATTAAAGAAATAAATATGAAATAAAAACAGCAAATTTGGTTTACTTTTGAATATGGTTTCAGCGAGTGCGCTATAAACACAGAGATAGATATAAACCCTTGAATGAAATATGTGTTGAGTCAAATCGGTTTTTTGTTAATGCGGCTCTTGCGTAGGTGTAAACAAGTGAATATAAAAATTTTGCAAATATTCCTACATTTGTCTATATTATGGACACTTTTATTTTAGAGTACATATAAAGAAAAATGAATTTCAGAATGAAATCTCGCATGCTTTTGGAAAAATATTTACCCTTTCTGAAACAAGAAAATATTTTTTTTTGTGTTATTTACTACTACTACTACTATTTGCCACTAGAAAGGCAATTGTTCAGTTGTATGGACGAATCGATTACATTTGACAACCTGCAAAAAATGTGTTGTCCCTATCATTAATTTTGGAAATATTCATAGTATTTTGCAGGTGCTGAAAGGTATTCCACGGCGCACACTTCTGCGAAGTTGCATTTTTATAGTAGCGTGAATGACACAAGCAAATTTTATTGTATAAAAGATAATTATTATAAAAAAATATATTAGTTACAATTTGACAAGAGTGCAAAATTTTATCGCTATCTATCATCGTTTAAGTGAGATTGATTATTCTATTTTGTCATGCTCTGAAATATAAGTAATTGTCAATAACGTGGACAAATATAGGATTTTTTATTCATATCATCTCAAATCATTTTAAAAAATCCGCAATTCGGCGAAATTACCGACGATCAGTTGGCGGGACCTTACTCATAGTTAAAAGTGTTTTTTCAACGAATAAAAATTTTACAATATACCCGGTATATGAAAAAATCGAGTAATAGAAGTGTTTCACAATGATGTCAAATAATAGTAAAAATTCGACAAGTGTTTTGGTGAAATGCTGATAAATATGTCAACGATAAAGATTTTCCAGAAAGATTTTGAGTATGCAGTTAATTTTTTTGCTAAAAATTCTGTTGAGTTTTTGATACCTTTTAAATTGTTGCACTTAAGGTAATTTGATCAATTTATGTGGCCAAAAGTCGTTTTACGTACTTACACGTATTTCAAAACTCCTTCTCCCTAACCTACAGTTTTTTAGGGCAAGATGCAATATAACAAAAAAATCGAGCCCTAACCGCCTAAAAGACGTAAGCGACATTTTTTTTAATTAAATTTTTGATGCAGAAATGCAGCTACCTGATATAGGGTGTTCGTTATATTAAAACAGCAAAAGAAAAAAAAAAATACAATTTATAAATATAATCTTCATAATCAAAATTCTGTACTTCAAAAGCTTTATTAGCGCCAAGAACATTAGTACATATGTATATTTGTTTGTAAACCTTTTTCAGGTCTGAGCTTAAGATTTATCGAAAAGTATTTTTAATGTAAGGATTTTTGACCTTTTGTTAATTTTTACTATGGCTTCCATTCGAACTTTCAAGTGTGTATGTATATGCATAACACAACAAAAAATGCAAAGTTCAGCGTGATATGGCAGTCGTGCTGTTGACTGATTGCTGACAAATAATTTCAGAAAATAAATAAATGTTATTTCGTACATACTACGTACATATGTATGTGGCTATGTGCAGCATATAAATTAAAAAAAAAAAAAAANAACGAGTCATAGCAGTTGAATGCAAAGAGACACATGCCTGCGTAAATAAGATTTCAACTGTGTGATCTGATAATCTGCACTTGCCTCAAAATACTGCTTGCTCATGCAAAAATGATTTTGGATTTTCGCCAAAAATGAACGAAAAGAAGCACAAAAATAAATTAGGCAATTTAACAAGGAATTGAACGCTACTTCAAATGCTGAATTGCTGACTGCGCTCTTTTGCAAATGTGTAAATTACGAATGCATATTTGTGTTTGTATTTTGTATAATGCATTTGTATACGTTCTTTAATTTATATCCATATTTACATATTGTATATATTTTTCGTTTGTGTGCGAAAAATAGTCAAA
>NW_016168538.1:0-19092 GCF_001687245.7 Rhagoletis zephyria
CAGTACACTCTGGCGACTGTACTTGAAGTTGAAGTAGCCTTTAACATTGGCATTATAGAAGCTATCCACAAATCCTTACACGTGCTTGGCATAGAGCTCTTAGCTAAACATGATGTGGCACAGAAGAACAATTTCAGCAGAATTTGGAAGCCGCATACCAAAGGAACCCAACCAGGAATATGAAAGTAGTGATATATGTTTCTGTTGTGACGACTTCAGTAATCAGAAAATTCCCAATGACCACTGTGGTCTAAGAGCTAATCCAGAAATAGATGAAAATGTAATAGTAAATAGTAACCCAAAAGTTATAGCAGTTATATGTCCGATCTTAGGTTACACTTCCCTGTCGGAACTACAGGAGTAATGATAACTTTCAATACGGATGCTCTCAGCGCCACTACAAACCTATTGCGTACAGACCTTTAAATAATGCGCACCCCGTCATTCGGTGTTTGCTTTTAGACTCAGAGAACATGCCAAAAACGCCCTTAAGAAAAGTCTTCACAAATGTGTGCAAGATAGTTTTAAGCGCATTCTACATATTTAGTAGATACATATAATCACTCTGAGTTTTAGAAAGGTCATCTCTAGAAACCCGTTTTTATGTGCAGGTTCATCAGCATCCTAAACAAACACAATTAGAGGCTGTTTTTCCTCGAATTTACCTACAACTCATCTGTGACTTTACTAAGCAATGTGTAAAAACAGTAGAAATTCAAATACCAGTGTACTCTGTTTGCTTGCCTTAAACGAGTTGTTAATTAGGTCATAGCGTTGCGTTTACATACTTATATGTATGAATATGCCATAGCCAGTCAAATGCAAATAGTCGTTAACAAATCCAAGCAAATGGCAAAAGCTTGCACGTGTAATGCCTGAATTGGGTGGTCCCCTTCGAATGCAAATGTATGCCATAAGCTCAAATGATTATTGAACTTACTCGTTATTGGTCGTTTGTTACAATTGAAACTTAATTAAAGTCAACAGCAGCAATTGCATTACGATAATGGAATCGTTAGAAAAGCACTTGACACACTAAGCTGCAGAAACGGCAAAGGTTTGCTTATGGCTTACTGAAAGTGGAACAGCTGAAAAAATTTACCTATATTGCTGCAATGATGATAATTTGAGTTGAATAGATATAGTTTTCCGATGGAGTATAGATATTAAATGTCTATAAAAAGACACATACAATGTCTTGGGCTTGGGTTAGCAAGATTCCTTGGCACCACTAAGCTACTTTTTTTCTAACAGAGGAAGCTAAGTACGTTATGTCCGGAACAAGAAGGCTTTGAGAAAAAAATTTGTTTCTATGGCTAAAGAAATTTTTTAAATACTCTCCGTCAGCAATAAAGCTGTAAAATCCTACTACGAATTCGCCAAAAGGTATACTGTCTCAACTGTGGCATACTTTTTAAAAGTAGTAGAAGGGGGAGACGTGTTAAAAAAAAAGTATTAAACAAATAAAAAGGTACGAAATCATTTAATCTAGCTCGAATTGCCTGCTTAAGTCGTCCTTAATTAATAGATGACATGCACTTCCGCCGAAAAACTCATGTGTCCGTGAGAACTGGGCCATATTAAAAGTATCTAGTAAAAGAAGCACGTATTTGTTTAAAAAAAATTTAATTTAGCCAAGCTTTTTATTTAAAAAAATCTATTATTTTTTGCCATAGTGGCTAAATCTTTTGATATAGTATAAGGACAGCTATTTTCGGATATCGATCTAAATTTGTCCAAACCTTAGTATTCCTTTGTAGTGGACAAATTTCTACAGAATTTGCTCTACCTTACCACAAAATCTTAGTTTTTTGCCATGTGTTACAGCTTCTATGCTCTTGTCAAAACTTCCATTTTAATAAAAGTCATTTTGCTACATATAAAGCGGCTTTAAAGATAAGTCTTACCTTAGAGGCCCAACGATAAAAATCTTTGGCGGATTAAGCGGACCGGTTAATGCATACTGATGCTTCAGAAAAAATAATATAATTTTTTACCATAAAGAGTCGCTCCTTAAACCCTCCTTCAAAAAATTCTGAGAAGCCCCGAGCTTGATTACCTGGTATAAATACTAACGTCTGCACATAGTTTGGTTCAGACCCCCGTGAGTTAAAAAAATCTTGATGGTGCACTCAGTTGGATTCAGGTTCGAAATCCCAGTCAGATATTTATTTTTATGTTTCTTAAATTTTTTTTTTAATAAAATTTTGAACGCGAATTTTATGTGCTCAGAATTAAATTTTAACACAATTGACACTGAAATATTTTGAGGAAGATCAGTGCCATTTTTTACTTGACAAAGTTTCGATTGTCCAGAGTAGTTGTCTTTAAAAGCAGATAGTTGTACACAATTGACACTAGCATGAATTTATAATTCGAATGAAAACTTTCCTTCATGAGTTACATGTGTAATGATAAAGTGAATGTGTGTACTCTTATCTACTGTATACATACATAGTACATATCGTCGGTCCCTACGAAGAGTAGCACATTTCACTATTCGCGTGGAAGACTAGCACATTTCACTATTAGCGTGGAAGACTAGCACATTTCATTATTCGCGTCGAAAAGTAGCACATTTCAGATTTTTGCGTGGAAGAGTAGCACATTTCGTTATTTGCGTGGAAGACTAGTACATTTCAGATTTTTGCGTGGAAGACTAGCACATTTCAGATTTTTGCGTGGAAGAGTAGCACATTTCGTTATATTCGCGTGGAAGACTAGTACATTTCAGATATTAGCGTGGGACAGATTATATCTCGAATAGCACATTTCAGATTTTTGCGTGGAAGAGTAGCACATTTCGTTATTTGCCGTGGAAGACTAGTACATTTCAGATTTTTGCGTGGAAGACTAGCACATTTCAGATTTTTGCGTGGAAGAGTAGCACATTTCGTTATTTGCCTGGAAGACTAGCACATTTCAGATTTTTGTGTGGAAGAGGGATACGCAAGGCAGTTCATATAAGGTTGTAGCAGCCGTTAAAAAAAAAAAGTTACATAAATATGTATGTTTATACTATAATTATTTTTCTTCGGTCATGCTGAAAGTTTAGTGTTGTATATGGAGCCTTTTGGCCGGTTATTACAAGTAAAATAAACGTTTATTTTTCCTCCTACACCTTTCGACATTCGCGTCTTTCTCAGGGAATCTTTATTTATAAATAAATACGAAAAAACATATACATACAGTATCATATCAAGAGCACCCCGTTTCAAAGTGATATTATTTATGTTATGTTTATTTATTTACTTAAAAAACCTTCAATTAAAATAAAGTTAATTCTCTTAAAAAAATCCATATTGGCCCAAGTTTAAAGCCCAGGAGAATACTAAAAAAACTCAACAAATTTTCAACAACGCAAACGCAAATGAAATATTTTCCTTCGAAGAACTGTCCAAATATTTTCATTGGCAAAAAGTTAAGATATCATCATGTACGGAAAATTACAATAAAAAATAGCAAAAATCAAGTAGACATGGCAGTAAAATACGACTTTATGCTGTGAATTGCACTGTGAATTGCCTAAAGCTTACAAGGGAAAAATACCTTTAAAAAAAAGAAAAGTGGATGATATTAGTCTTCCACGCAAAAATCTGAAATGTGCTAGTCTTCCACGCAAATAACGAAATGTACTACTCTTCCACGCAAAAATCTGAAATGTGCTAGTCTTCCACGCAAATAACGAAATGTGCTAGCAATAAAACATGGCATAGCATAGCAATAGACATGGCAGTAAAATACGACTTTATGCTGTGAATTACACTGTGAATTGCCTAAAGCTTACAAGGGAAAAATACCTTTAAAAAAAAGAAAAGTGGATGATATTAGTCTTCCACGCAAAAATCTGAAATGTGCTAGTCTTCCACGCAAATAACGAAATGTGCTACTCTTCCACGCAAAAATCTGAAATGTGCTAGTCTTCCACGCAAATAACGAAATGTGCTAGTCTTCCACGCAAAAATCTGAAATGTGCTAGTCTTCCACGCGATTAGTGAAATGTGCTAGTCTTCCACGCGAGAATCTGAAATGTGCTACTTTTCGACGCGAATAATGAAATGTGCTAGTCTTCGACGCGAATAGTGAAATGTGCTAGTCTTCCACGGTAATTTGAGATGTGCTACTCTTCGTTGGGAGCGACGATATATAAGGATGCATGTAGCATAACTATTCATTGCATTGTGCCATATGCACTTGATTTCTCTTCTCTTCAAAGAAAAATTCATATAAAATGACGCACAATAAATGAAAAAGAAATTTTTCTTCTATAAAAAATTCTTAAATCCGTTATTTCTTCAAGAAAATATACAGCAAAAGCAAAGTACTTTTTCAACCAACAGAAATGACGAAAAATATATCTTGTAAACAGCCCTCAACATAATAAAAAAAATGTAAATAGAACAAGTTGTATAAATCTATGCACATATTTTGCACTTCAAATGGCACATTTTATTTTTTTTTTTATAACGAAATATCAGCATAAATAATAATTGGAAAACGTAATAAGTAGGAGTCCTTCACAGTCGAATTGTCATTGCCAGTCGTTTTGCGTGTAAGCAACGGCGTATTTTTAGTTAGTAAGGCTACGCATATTTGCATTATTAAATGAAAAATGTCACTAAAGTGAAGGTGAAGAAAATCACAATAAATATCTTTATGTATAACTTCTTTTTCTTGAAAATGTGCTTTGCTGTTGCTGCAAACTGATTTAGACATTGTAGAAGAAAATAGCCTTTTCATTTTTTAAACCTTAATTTATAAGAATTTTTTGCTTTTCAATTTGCGGATTCAATTGTACCACTGCATCCAACTTAAACTACCGAAAATTGCAGCTGAATTAATCCAGAGCATGAAATGGTTTTGGAATGCTCAGCAAAGTGAGACGAGAGTAATTAAAATAGCATAGAATCATTCAAAAAATGAATCCATAACATTTTTTATTTGCGATTTTTATTGCCACTCACTGTACACAAAGAAAATAAAGCATTTATAGAAGCTACTCGGTTGTAACTACTTTTAATGCGTTCACACTGTGGACAAGCAATTGAAATAGTCCTTACAAGTAGCAGTTCAACAAGCAGAAAAGATGTGACAGCGACACTGACATTTACTAAGGGTCCAGTGGGTTGGTTGCAGCAAAGACGCTACAAGTACACACGCACACACACAAATAAATGAATAAGAATTTAAAAATAAATAAATAAATATGTATGCGTGTAGGTACGTGTTTACTCGTATTTATGTCAAGCAATTGTACAAATGTAAAAGTACAGAAACTTTTTGCCCCTACAAAACGTGCATTGCTTGGTTGTTTTGTGCAACCCTCTCCAAAATTAACTGCTAAAAAATACTAAATCACTGACTTTTGCGTGTCACGCTCCCAACATACTCACTCATTCCCACAGTCAACTATTTAGCTGTTGTTGTGGTGGCGCTTAACTTAATCCTTGTCAAGTGCCGTGAGACTATTTTTAAAAAATTGCGGCTAATACAAGTGGTTGAAAGTGGTATTTGTGTCGACGTTGATATTTTTATGAGCCTATGGCAAAGTTCGTTTTGAAATTAAAGCACAAAAATGGCGGAACAGTAAAATTAGTTCGTGAACGTGGGCAAAGTTTGTCAAAATTTTAGTCTTTATTATAGTCACAAAGCAAAAAGGCCATAAATCCGCAGCTGCAGCTAAGCATGCAGGAGTAAAGAACTAAAAAAAAATAAATGCTTATAACTACGTGCAATTTGTGTAGGCTGTAGGAAATGAATAATTTTTAAGGAGCAGTATGTAGTGGTGGGGCAAATATTTTAAAAGCTGCACTAAGCTTATAGAAACTTTAGTCGTTTAAGGACCGTTTTTTTACAGATATCATAAAATTCGGGAAAAAGTATTTTCTTGCTTTAAATACTTGAAGTGACTCAAGAAAAATAGCCCTGTAGAAAAGAATTTGATATGACTGCAGTGGTTATGAAAGAGTTTTGCGACAAATCTCTAAAGAAATAAGATCAGGTTTAGTGGGTCATTTAAAAATTTGCTACAAATTCCACCTCAATTAATACTTTAGAGGTAAAAGTGATGTTTAGTTAGACTAGTGTTCGCCAGCGGTTGAAATTCAACCTTTTAGATTAATGGGAGTTGAGGGGGGCTGAACTGAGCCGACTTGAGTTTAATTGCGTAACAGAATATAACATAACATAACATAGCTTAACATAACACAACATAACATAGCGTAGCATAACACAACATAACATGGCTTAACATAACAAACACAACACAACACAATACAATACAACAAAACACCAGAATACACAACACAAGACAACAAAACATAGCATAAAATTACATAACATAACACAACATAACATATTGTCATAACATAATAATAATAGATTGGCGCTTACACATTTGTTAGTGCTTGGCCGAGCTTCTCCTCCAAATTGTGGTGTGCGCCTTGATGTTGTCACACAAAGCGGAGGGACCTACAGTTTTACGCCGATTCCGAACGGCGATTGTATTTTTATGAGAAGCTGTTTTTCATTGCAGAAATACACTCGAATTTTTGCCATTGCCTGCCGAGGGACGACCGCTATTAAGAAAAAACCTTTTTTCTACATTTTTTGCGTTGTTGCTTTGACCAGGCTTTGAACCCAGGCGTTGCGGAGTGGAAGCGCACACTGCTTACCACTACACCACAGCGGCCGTCAAAACATAACATAACATAATAAAACATAGCATAAGATAACATAACACAACACAACACAAAACAATAAAACACCACACAACACAACATAACATGTTATTCTTCAATTTTATATCTTTTTTTGTCTCTATCTATATTGGGGTCTGCGACATCTGCAAAAATAAATTATCGCAAATTCGCTGTTGGATTTCTAGTGGGAAAGAGACTTCGCCAACAAGTAGTGCCGTTCGCATCAGTGGACGATTGTCTCGATATAATTCATATGAAAGCGAGATTCTCCCAACATCTCGCTCATTTGCGCCACACTCCTCGAAGGAAGAGAAATACAATATGACCAAAAATAACTTCAGACCACGAAACCGCAATACGGCTGATCCACTTCCACGATACAGGGAGGTGGGGAGGGAGAAAGAAACGAACAAACTGAAAAACATCAAACTACCTACCAATGAAACTAGTAAATAAAATGGCTGCGTAACAAAACGTTGAGCAATACCATCAGCTCCATCAGAATCGGGAGAGATAGCCGTTTGATACCAGGCAAAGTTTTTAGTAAGGCTATTTTCTATGATACGATTGCTTTGATCTGATGCCTGTTAATGTATTAAGAGCTGTTATACCTTTGTCAAGTTGGATATGGAAGCAAAGCGAATGGTTCTGGGAGTAGAACCAATTATTAGAGAACCCGTGTTAAGATTCCTTATTCTTCCCATTCTTCTTTTACTTCATGTTTGAGGCTGTAGGCCAGAAATTTCTCTTCTGAGAAGCTTTACGATCCCTGGATCTGGGGTAAGGAAATTTAAGAATTATTAAGATGAAACTTCTTAAGCGAGTTCGGAGATGTTTGCGTTAAATATTTAACGCCACGGTGAGGGTGGTATGTGGCTAATGCCTGGACATAAAACGAACGGTTGCGTTGAATGCCACTAGGGACGGGGAAATACAAAGACAAAAGCGAAGACAACGACAAAAACCAGATATAAAAAATATAAACAAAGACTAAGATTTAGATTAAGGAGAAGACAAAAATTAAGGGGACGATAAGAGATGATGATGAAGATGAGGGTAAAGGTGAAGGTGAAGGTGAAGCTAAAAATAAAGATAAGGAAATAGCTAAAGATAAAGGAAAAGATGAAGATAAAAGTGACGACAAGAGATAAAGAAAGGTGCATAACAAAATGACGAAGGAAGATGAAGTTAAAGGGAAGATAATGAAATAGGGAAAGAAGAAGGAAAATATAAATATAAAGATAAAAATAGAGATAAAGATCAATCAAGACTAAAATAAATATTAAGATAGAGATTAAGATGCCGATGAAGATAAAGATTAAGAGTACAATAAAGATAACAATAAAGAAAGAGGTTTAGGGTTAGGTTAAAACTAAGTTTAAAAAGTTACATTCTTAAAGTATCTACGTAAAAAGTTGTTATAATTTTTATTCTTCAATATTCATTAAAATCAGTATTGGACTCGCAGACTTTTCTTAAACATAATCACTGATTCAAAATTTACTTATCAAATTGGCTTTTATTTTTAAGAAAAGAAAAGGATTGGTCAATAAAATAAGAATTTTCACCTCCTTTCTACAAAAATCGTGTCTTGAAAGTCTTTGAGAGTTTTTACTGCCTCCTATATACTGTGAATGCAATAACACAAAAAAAAAATAAAAAATAGAAACAGACGAAGCAATCAGTACAAATAAGTACCCAAAAAACTGTGGATCAAATATAGTCAAACTGCGTTTTTGGGGTTTCTCTCAGACGCGTCAGGATTTTTTTTTAACGATCTTTGTCTCAAAGATATGATTTATTCCAAAAATTATTTAAAATATTCACTGCACTGTAGAATAACAACCTGGGTGCCAATTGAAAGAGAAAATTCTGTGGAATTGAAAAAAAATAAAAGTTTGGTCCGTGGGAAAAATAGTTAGATATTGAAAACGCTTTTTTTAATTAATTTAATCTTTTAAGAATTTTTCAAAAACAAGTCTTGCCGAATTTCAAGGATATTTAAGGATAAAATTTTAACCGTACATTTTCAATAACTTTTCGTCCTTAAAAAATTTAATCTGCTTAATTCTACAGAATTTTCTCTTTACTTTGATACCCACAGCGCTTTTCTACAATGCCCTGAATTAAAAAAAAAACAAAATTCCTTTAAAAATTCATATTTTTCAGATTTCAAAGCTCTTTAAATAAATTCTGACGTAAGACAGAAAGATTAAAAACACAGTTTCCCTAAACTTGACCCATGGTTTTGGTAAAGTTCCCACTTGAAAACGGTGCAGTTTGGAGCTTTTGGTTCTGCCGAATAAAGTGCGAAGATCAATCTCAAGAAAAAAGTGCGGAAGCAAATTTAAGTGCCGTATTTTTTCAAGTAGGTTTTAAAATGTAGCTTCTTTCAAACACTTTTTCTTTAGAATAAAATTTGTATTTAAAGTGCCGATAAATTTTAAAACCAACTTGAGAAATCGGCACTTAATCAGTTATAGTTATTATTGAACTATTAAATTAGATATAATTTTATTAGTTCTTAAAAAATAATAAACTAAATTTTCCACACACTGTGCGCTACGCTGCAGAAAATGTGTCTCAACGATGGGCTATAAAGACAATACTAATGCCAGTGGGGTAGTTACTCACAGCGAAGGTGTGCTTTTGTGTAGGCAGCGGCAAGATAAAGAACCAAACACAGACAGGGACATAAATACATACAAACATATATACACATGTACATACTTACACCTGTTGTTTGGCGTAGGTGGCGTGGTGTGCGAGTGTGTATCGTTTGTTACTTTTGTATCTTTTGACATTTAACATTTTCAAGCTTTGGAAACGACGTTGGCAAAAAGCAAAACAAAAGTCGCAGACAGTTCGACAATGGAGGTTCTTACATATGTACATACATACATACATACATACAGCGCACGCATAAAATAACAAAGAAATATTTTTGTTTGCATGCGCACGAAGGCATGTTTCAAGTGACAGAAACTGGTAGAGAAAGACAAATAAAAGCAAAAAATAGCAGCTGCTGATATCAAGAACAATGAGGACAAAGGTGTGAGATTTGAAATCCCAGAGCAAAGCAGAGCACAGCTGAACAGACACATGTACTTGCCATACATCTACATATGTATACGAGAACATTAGATTAATTGATAAGTATGAGAAAATGAGACTGTCCCACTGTGTCCGTTAGTTGGCGATTTAGCCTTGTATCCTTGTAGGAATTAAATACATATATACTACATTGCTTGCAATAATAATATATCTTTATTTGCTCGATTAAAATAGCCCCCCCCCCCCTCGAAGCTCCTCTTCAATGCAGAGAAATTACAATTTACGCAGTTCTATTTGCGCTTATCTCCTTGCCGATATCCTTTTCGTATTGGTAGTCTCAATTTTACCTTTTCACAAACAAAAGTNCACACACACACACACACACACAACCATTCAAGCGCTTCAATAGACGCCAGCCATTCATTCTATTGTAATGTTGTACGTAGGTATACATATTTGTGTATGTGTGTGTGTGTGTTTGTATACTTATAGCTTTGCTTTTTATATACTTTCAAGGATCTGTTGCATGCTTTTCGGCTGTGAAATACCAACATATTGACACAAGACAATGGAAAACCACGGGTCTTTCTTCTTTATTCTACAAATACTTTTGTACTCTTGTCTGCCGTTTATGTTACGATTTTGCCTACCCACTTTCACTGGCTCTCTGATAGCTGATAGTTAGTTGGGCTGCACTAAATATCTGGTTTCCTTTAATTTAATTCACACTTAATCTTACGGGTATGTATACGATTGATTTGCCCATATACACTACCTTCACACGTACGTACATACGTACATATGTATGCATTGATAAATTTTTTCCAAAGCGAATTTGTTAGCAGCACTACACTTTAGAGACTAACCATCACAATACATAGATACCTTCTTATGGTTTTTAAACAATTTAAATAAAATTCTATTCAGCAACAAAATAAAAAAAAAATTAAGAAAAAATCACAATTCACTGCAGAACACTTTTTTTTTGTTGCTGGCTGCTTCAATTCACTTTGCTTTGCTTATCTGATTTTTTTGCTACTCACTTCCATCGAATGCGTGCGTACGCGACAAGCTTTCCGAGCAATCTGATAAGAACAGCAGCATCCTGTCGTGATGCATAAATCCTACGCGCTTCTCCCGCACCGTTCGGGATGCTGTTGCTGTTATCACACGGAAAGCGCAAGGTATATACGTTTTCTCTGGTGGCTGTTGCAATACTCCAGCTTACACATTTACATTTACAACTTTCTGTTATTTACAATAAAAGCTACCGTACATTTACATTGAAGTTTAACAGCGGCATCTGGCGCTTATTTTACTCGTACGGAGCTTAAGCATTTCGACCAATACGTGCAGGTTTCCCACCCTAAGTGAAACTGTTATAACAGCATTCTTATTTTCCTTTCCTCTTTTATACCACTTCGGATAAGGATGACTTGTATGAATCCCATTATTATTTCATTATTTTTTATTTTTGTTGCACACCCTGTTTGCTTAAATTTCCGTACCCAATTTTAGTGAAGCTTTTTTTCTTTTTAATAAGTGCACTAATTTTTGGTCCTTCTCCCTGACTTTGATTTCGCCGTCAAAGTCAGTCAATCATTATGGTAATTGCGAGCTGACAGCTTAATGTATTCGAGCAGAAATGTAAGGAAATCCAGAGCTTAAAAGCTTATACATACATTGTAATTAAATAAGCACAAAATAAACGGACGTTAGTAAGCAGCGTATCCTCTAAGTATAACCGAGGGGCAGCCAGTGACTCTGCTAGCACACATACTCCCACAAGTTGTGGGCCGGTTGTGATACCACGTGGATCGTTAGACCGCTCCTACTCAAACCACCGTAAGAATTTCGCGAAACCTAGAAGTTAGCGCATGCCTACCTCGGATATGTCGGTTAGGTCTTCGAAAAATCCTGAGCCTTAAGGACCGTAAAACTTGTGCAGAATCTCTCCACAGAAGTAATCTCATTTCACGACAGCTGAGACAGATTTGGGCTTCGACTCGCGACTGGTGATGCTTTCAGACCAATTGCTGAGATGCAGGATTGTTCAAGCTGATCTGGTGGGGTATCGACGAGCACATTCGTCATGCGTCTTGGCAGTAAACAAACTGCTGAGACACTTAGAGAAGGGGGTGGGCTATAATGTCATTGCGTGTGCTAATGACCTTGAAATAGTCGTAAGTGGAAAATTTCCGGAAAACACTATCCGATCATATGCAGGTAAAAGTAGAAATTAGGGTGGAGAATTAGGGCAACAAAAGCGGCGTTGAAGTAAACCTAAGCAAATCGAGAAGGTACAAGGTTCAGAGATTAAAGGCACCGATTCTGGCGTACATTGAACTCACCATCAGCGAACCTGCGAAATATCCGGGACGCATACTGGATAAGCAACTAAAATGCGCGCAGAACACAATTGAGCGTGTGCGGAAAGCTATGGCAGTTCTCTTAATCGTAAAGGGGTAATTGGTTTAATCTGCGAGAAGTAATGGACAGAAAAAAATCTTCGCCAAAGGGTGTAACGTAGAAATTCCTAGCAGGGAACAATGGGCCCAGGACTCTCCGGGACACATGGATAGTCGGAACAACTAGGAGTACGAAAGTCATTTCGCTTACGCCAACACTGTAGCGTCTTAGGGGCCGAACTCTTGTGTCTAAGCAGGAGTCAGGCTGCCGAATATTTAATGGCAGAAGCAATAGGTTGCAACAAGCTCAGATTTCTGTCACATGTAACTCGAAAGCTGGAATGAAGTGCCGCAGATCACTTAACTGGATGCCAGAGTAGTTCCCTCTCCACGTGGTATTGGTGCCGGGAAACAGAGGTATACCAGGCAATGAGATGGCGAATGAGGAAGGAAATATATCGAGGGAGTTTCTTATGCTGTGCAGAGAAAAAATCTCCTTGGCCATGTGCCTGTTGATTGGTCATACTCAATATACACAAAGCAAACATTTTCCTACGTTTTTTCCAATCTTGATACTCGAGTGGATGTACAACGTTTTTCCCAAGGTTTGTCTAAAAGTTGAATAAAGTTTGAAATAAAATACGTCAAATTGTCAAAGGACAATAGGCGTCCTTTATTTACAAAGCACACAAAGGTGAAATGAAGACCTTTCCTTTAAAATAAAAGACGGAAAGTTACCGTCAGTACGGTAGACGGGTCAGAAAAAAGTATCGTATGACATGTTTGCGCCTGATAGCAGGCGTAATTCACCTTGACCACAACATTTCCCCTTTATACCAAATAAGGTTTCCTTTGGAGAAGTAGTGATTTCTGTGACTTTACTGAGATTTCACCACTTTTGCACAAGGGTTGCTATTTTGAACGAAAGACATTCAAGGAGAGACATGGTGTACTTGTAACAAACAAAGTTACGCCCTAACTCACCATAGCAGATGGTGGTTTTGTGAACGCAGAGAGCCGCTGCAAAGTAACATGTGATTGAAAGCTCTTTTGTGCAGCAGCGCTCGCTCATTCTAACTAAGTAAACGGCCAACCTACATACACACATACATATGTACAAACGATGGCGTACACCAACAATGCCACTAGCGACGATACAAAAACGTTTACGATAAGGAAAAGACGACGAAGACAACAACAACGACGACGACACGCAGACGATGTATGTGGACCAGTGCCAAAGCGTAACGCTGCACTACGATGAACGAGAAAGGATTTTTGAAAAGGCAAAATCAGCGCCAAGATATTTTTGAAATAGTCATAAAGGACAACTAACGGCGTGTTGACGCGTACACCGCAAACGTACTGTAATAAATGAACTCGTAACTGTAATTGTGTGACAGCGCGTCGCTCGTGCGAAACAGAACTTCACAACGGATTAACAATTCATACAAATTTGTTTGAATGGGCGAGTGCTGTTTTGGCTACAATGATGGGCTAAGTGCGCATGGAAGGAGACGAATTGAAAGATTTATATAGGATGACATAAATGCCTTTGATGGCAAAACGCGTTTGAAGGCGACGAAAAGTTCAAAGTGTCAAAATGAACAAAAGTGATGATTTGAATGAGAAGAAAAACAACGACAAAGGACAAAAGTGAAATAATGAAAATAATGGCATTGAACGCAAGCATTTAATAAGCGGATAATTGAAAGTGATGTGAAGAATTAAAAACAAATAATAATGCTGGTAGTGATTATCATAATCAAAATGAAATAATCAAAATAGAAAATATTGATGCAGCTTTATGTAGTCTGCTTGTGTGTGTGTGTGCATAGTGGATGTGAAAGCAAATCGACGTATTTAAGCCATTCAACTGCAAGGATTTAGATTTGATACACATAAATAGATACTTGTGGCTAAAAAATTTATAATGAGCTTTTGAGCTAAATTGTGTTAAAAAATTGTTCTGTGGCAGTACTGATTTATGCTGTGTTGAATGTGGAGCGGAAACAACGATAATGTGAAATAACTAAGTATTAGAAAATCTTGGAATAAAAAAATCAAAATAGATTAAGGAAAAGGTAATAATGCCAGTTCATTACAAAAAGTGATTATGTATGCTTATAGAAATAAGTTAATTTTGTAATATTCATAGTGCACCCTTGATCTTTCTTACTAACGCGAATGAGGTTAGCTTAGTGCTGTCAGCCACTTAGATCTCAGCCAGCGAAAAATCCGAATATATATCCGAAAAAGGAAAAAAAAAAATTGGATGAAATGCGGATTTTTTTCCGTTTACCGATTCTATTTTCGGATGCTTTGATGATTCGTTTTTCCACTAAAGTATGCGGCAGAAACGTATGTACAGAAAAGTACCGAAAATGGTTGTGCATCGGATATATTTTTGGCTGTTTTTCTAAAATTTTTCTGATTGAATTTTTCGTCCAATACGCTTTTCTTCTGCACTTCACAGATCCCTTTTCATAGTTCGAAAAAAAAAATTACCGAAGCGCCTGACGGCGTTCGAACCAGGCACGCTCCTCTCTACACTCAGCCACTGCCTACTTTCGATAGGACATTTTTCTATCAAATTTTGTAGTAGGGCATTTTTGAAAAGTTTTCTGAGATAGAGGGGTTTCGAACTGGTTGCCGAGATAAGACGATCTTCCACTCAGGTATCGATATGTAGGAAAATATTTCGTTTAAATGCTAACTCACTGAAGCCAAGCCCTAAAAACAGCTAAAATCATGTTTTTTATTCATTGACTTTTGTTTATGATCTGTTAAAACATAGTCAACTTCAGCACTTTGAAGATTTTTAAGTCTTTGAAATAAAAAAAAGTTACTTTAGGGGTTTAGATCCTCAATTAGATTTTAAGACTTTTACTTACAGTGGCAAATCATTTTCACTACCACACTGCGGTTCCAAATATGACACAAACTAATTAAAAAAGTGAGCTACGCAAGCATGGGAAACCCTCTTCTGTGGTTGACCGAACTCCTCCTGTCGCTGCATTCAATAAACGGCCAGAAGCCAGTGGAACTTGATGAATGTACCGACATCCAAATCTGCTTGCGAACGTTGCAAGAGAAGGAAACCTGTGGTGACATACACCAATTGCTTTCCCAATGCCTCTTTGAGTCATAGTGTGTCACGGTACTGGTGTGGCATTGCCCAATTCCGATTATCCAGGCAGACCTTTGGCGCCACGAAACGCTTGCCTCAAAACAAGGGTAGAAGTGATGCAAGGTCGAGGAAGAACTGCCCTCGCTATTTCCTCGAAACAACTACGTCTGGAGGTCTGGGTCCCGGGCAACTTATTGTGAGCCCGTAAAAGGCCCTGTGCTCATTGCCGTAATGGGGAGGGCGGGTCGGACTCGGCAGATGACTACTGCGGAAATTAAACGCTGATCCGAGCCGTAATTGCTTCCGGCACTATAGCCAATGCTCGTTCATNCTGGGTCCCGGGCAACTTATTGTGAGCCCGTAAAAGGCCCTGTGCTCATTGCCGTAATGGGGAGGGCGGGTCGGACTCGGCAGATGACTACTGCGGAAATTAAACGCTGATCCGAGCCGTAATTGCTTCCGGCACTATAGCCAATGCTCGTTCATGAGAGGGATGGAACCATTGTGGTGAAATGCCTCTCCCAAGCTAACTGGGATTGGCTCAAAGCCGTGTAGCAAAGAATACCGGTCACAAGGGGAACAGAATTCACTGTTTACAGTGCCAATTACGAATGAGAGATAAAATTATGAATGGGATAACGGGCGGATAACGTGGCGTGGGAACGTAGTATAATTCGCTCTGCGAAGAGGGCTGCAGCGGGATTGAAACCTTGAGTCAAACGGCTAGGCTGGTAAAAGTTCTGAAGAAGAACCACAAAGCTGCGTTCACTCAAGAGTCCTGATGGCTTTTTAACGGAGAACTCTCCGTTCTTCTAGGGGCTCAATTTCGTGGAAATCAGAAATGTGTCTAATGAAGATGCCCTAAGATATGCCATTGTCTTTTGACAGTCTCAAATCGCCCGGTCCGGATGGCATCCTACCTATTGTACCTAAAGAAGGTGTTGAGCTTTAGTTGGCGAACTTGCAAAATATTTTCACAGCATCGCTTGCACTTGCCTACATACCACAAATAAATTAGATTTGTTCTATGCTGGCAAAGCTGGGCATTACTATTCAGGCAGAAGGAGGTCAGTATGTTGCGTGCGGAGTTAACAAGAGCTGCCATCAAAGTGACATGCTTATAATAATTTATTTATAGGAAATATGCAAAATATATACAAAAATATGCAAATATGCAAACATGCAAAAAATGTGGAAATATGCAAAACATAATTGGTCCGAATTAACTCACTTCCTCCTATAATGAGTTTCTACCCAGGTCCGGACTTTCTGTGATGTTAAACAAAAATAATAACTTGCATAAATATCCGAGCTCTGTTAATATTTATTTAATATTATTCTCTCTGACGTCAGGATTTTTTTAAAGGACTTTGAAATTTAAAAAATATATGATTATTTCAAAAAATTATTTAAAAAATTCAGGGCAATGTAGGTTAACAATAAGGGTATCATATCAAAGCAAAAGTTCTGTAGAATTATAACTGAATAAAGTTTTTGGTGCATAAGGACGAATGGATATGGAAAATGTCCTTTAAAAAATTTATCCTTAAATATCTGGGAAAATTTGCAATATTTATTTTTGAAAAAATTATTGTTTGAGGGCTTATATACACACGACCTCATCATCGAATTTCATCCTGCAAACTTTATTAACTTAAAAAGATATAATTTATTATTAAAAGCGGAATTCAAAACCTATTCGTCCTTGTAAACAAACAAAACTTATTTTTTTTTAATGTCTACAGAATTTTCACTCTTATTTGGTACCCATATTGTTATTCTACTTTGCACTGATTTTTAAATAATTTTTTGAATTAATCATATCATTAAAATTTAAAAGTCCTTTGAAAAAAATCCTTACGTCAACTTTTTCCATTTCAGTGACGATGACGATACGTTATTTTGCATTTCAGGGGACGATATGTATTTTTCTTCGTTTTTCTATAAACATTCCGAAAATAAATGCGCCTTTTTGACTATTTTTCAGCTTTTAGTGCCTTTTTCTGCCTTTCTTTTTTTGATTTTGTCCTCTTTACAGGTTTTAAGGTCTTAAACATCTGTTCCCTGGTGATTAAATTTCCTTCCAAATAACATTTTTAGATTATGTGGCAGCCCTTAGGGTCACTTCGACAATTAGTAGATTGTCCTTTGTGATACCAGATACTGAACGGCACCCAATACTTTATCAATAAAACGCCTCGATCCGATTATGTAATTACGAATTCGGCTAATCTCAATACGCCAAAGCTCCTTGGGGCTACCACGGCTGTGAGAACCAAAGTACTTCAATCTTAGCCTCCCAAACGTTGGGCACATAGTGATGAGGTGTTTCCACCTACGTGCGCAGGTAATATGTCCAGCCTTACTGCGCGAATACCAATTGTGCTGCGTCACTGTAAAACTCACCAAGAGTGAGAGCTGTGACTTTGTCAGTGTGAGGAGTGTCCTCAACCTCCTCCTGTCCACCTTCGGTCAGAAGGACATTGCAATCGCGCATGTCCTGATTTCCGCCCAGCGATCACTGAACTGACATGAGGGTCATCTATTTAAGAGTGTGCCACAAGTGATCAACGGCGATAACGTTTCAATAGTATGTTTCTTAGCCAATTCGTCAGCCACACAGTGGCGCCCCGCTATGGCGCTATAACCAAGTGCTGAGGAAAAAAGGGTAACATTATTTCGAGAAAAGAAATCCCCATTTATTTATGTATATCGAAAAAGCCGGTCGCTTTTCAAGTTTTTAACAGTTAAACTATTGAATTTTATTTTGATGTTCATATATTCGAAGCGTTTCCGTTTTTGATGACCTGCTCACTCTCTACACATGCGTGATAAAATTATTCACAGGTATTGTCTTCCCAGTGAGTTTAGTTTCACATCGAAAATCGTGCAATTTTATTCGCATTAGTTATTTTGCGAATAACATTTCACACTTAAATTGAAGATATTCATAACAAAAATTTTATGAAGAAAACCCCTTTCTTTCTTTGGAAAAAAATACAGTGACCCAAATATAAATTGGGACGCGGCATTTTTGCAAGTTTTGGTTATTTTTCCTTAGTTTATTTACTTAACAAACAGACTTTAGACTCTGTGCGAAAACTATGAAAATTTTGCAAAATTTCAACAAAATTTTTAACTTTTTAATCAGCATCTTTAGTAAAATTATGATATGCAGTTTTATGGTCCAGTAAATTTTAGTATAATATGATGCGAAATTGAAGTAGCAAGGACTTACCATTGATTTTTGGCATTTTTTTTTTAATGACGGTGTTATGCAGTTTTTTCCATATAAAGTATGTTCGATAATATTTACGTATGACAAAAATTCGGAACATCGCACATAGGGGTATTTGAACGATTTAGGTGGCCATAAACCAATTTGACAAAATTTTGAAGGAAACTTAAAAAATTAGTCACATTAGTCGCATAAATCGGACAAATACTCCAATGTGCATCGTCAAAAAAAAAATGCCAAGATCAACGGCAAGCTAGCAGCTTTAAAATTGCACTTTATTGTACTAAAATTTTTAATTAAAAAAAATGCTGATTAAAAAGTTAAAAATTTTGGTAGAAATTTACAGAATCTTCATAATTTTTGCACAAAGTATGAAATTTGGATTTAAATGGCGTTTTTTAAGTAATTAGCTAACCTTTCATAAAAAATAACAAGCATTAAGTAAACTAAAGAAAACCAGCCAAAAACTTGCTTAAATGTCGCGTCCCAGTTTTTATGTATTTGGGTCACTTCATGTATAATCGCTTAAAATAAAAATCATTCAAATCGGCCCAGTATTTT
>NW_016168539.1:0-583 GCF_001687245.7 Rhagoletis zephyria
GTGAACAAACGAGCATATGTGTGAGCAACACTGTATGACAGCTACACCTTAATACTCGTAACACAACTACCAATGTGGATGTGTAATTTTAGTTTTTTTTTTTGTAATCACTCCAACATTTATAATTTGCTTAATTACTTTAGTAACGATGTGACAAAGAGTCGCACAAATATCTATTGCCTACTTCAAGGCGTTTTAAGTGAATGTCATCATCGCCGCAGTGGATCGCTACCTATTTGATTTTCAACTAAATATGCTAATGTATTTAGCATAGCCAAGCAAAGAGCGCTAATTAAAATAATTACCACTTTTGTGTAAAATAAAATGAAAAAAATGGAGCAGCAGCAGCATATTTAATCAAGCTTTGTCCCATATTTCACATGAACGCCTCAGAACAGCGCGTCGGCAATCCCTTTTTAGAAGCATATTTGCAATGCTGCCGCTAAACATCAACTTTGCGCTTGCTCATTTGCGTTTTTGCTTTTCAACTATATTGGGCTGGCATGTGTTGGCTTTCTCGTATCCCACTGCGAATTGCTCACGTTGCATTATTTTTGTATGTATGTATGTATGTATGTATGTA
>NW_016168539.1:14601-19088 GCF_001687245.7 Rhagoletis zephyria
GAAAAATACCTTTCCACTGAGATCCCATAAGTCTAAATCAGAACAGTTTTGGCCCAGTTATTCAAGATTTTCGTAAATCAATCTTTGAAAAAAGTAAAAAGCAGCATCTCATTATTACAATTCCATTGAAAAGATTTTTAAATATTTGTATGCAAACTGTTTAAGCTTAATCTGTTTTGTCATCTGAGGGGACTTTTTCAAAAAATTCTTTAAGAAACTATTTTTATTCATAAAAAACTCCATTTTTGGAGGTTTTTTCAAATCGGTCCAGTTCACTTAAATTCTAATATTTTTCCGAAATATTTCGATGGACGTCTTAAAATGTAATAAATTTTGTAATCCCGGCGGAAAAACCGCAACTTTTTTTGGTGATGCAGTCTAATGTACATATGTAATATAGAGTCTTTCTCTGAACCAACAGTGAAACAAAAAAAAATAAAAAATAAAACGTACCATTCTGACCGTGGTATCGAGATGAAAGCATACAAACGTTAAATGATTGTCTTTCAGTTAACGAATTATGATAATAGAATCATTAAGTAATAGACTATATAAACTACATTATGATGATCACAAGCATTAATCAATGTCAGTAGAATGATGCTTTTGGCAGCATGCATATACAGGGGGGTAGGCGCTCGAGGTTTAAAAAAGTTCCGAAATCATTTCTTTCAAACACTTAATTATTTTTAGAACAAACAACTCCATATGAAACGAAGTACACAACTTTGATGAAGATATTTTTTTGTATCCTTTGTGACTTATCAAATTTTCTGAGTTTAAGTATTACTTAAGAAATTTGCGTATAACTAGAGAGAAACGGTTAGAAATAAAGCAAGTATGTAGTTCAATATTTTTGAAAACGGTACAATTTTAATTGTACTTCCTTTCTGCGTCAAAATATATATTTTTTTAAAGAAGCAAACTTCCCAACTTTTCACTCCAATTTATATGTACATACATATGCATGTGTGTGTGGATGCTTGAATGTATGCTCATTTCATTTTCATTAACATGACAAGCCAAAAAGTAGTCGTTATTGGTCACACTTAATTTACGACATCGCGTGTAAAGTCACAAAAACAAAAACAAATTGATGAGTGTAAAAGAAACCAATAAATAGCGAAGATGTATTACAATATTGTTGCATGTATTACGCTATAAGTAATGATGCGCCTTATTTTAGTAGTCTTTCGGATATGAGTGGATATATTCTTGGTTGCTTTGAATTTTTAGCCTACGGGCAACGACAAAGCAATCGCTGCTATCAATACTTGTACATACTTATAAGCACTGAATACATTTGGTTCAACGCAACAGCTAAATATTAAGCACTTCTTGACTTTGTTGAATTAAGCGCTTACAGTGGTGTGTATAGAAATTTGAACAAGGAACTTACAGATACGGACAAATACATATTTAAGTTCGACTGGCAAGGAGGAGTTTGAACAAGTTCTGTGTGAGGTTTTTTGCTATGGTGGTTATCCTAGATACCACGTAGATTTTTTGAATAGCTTATCTGATAAAAGGGCATTATATCTACTTTTATTTGTTGTATGGATTATGTGCTTCATCTTGTTGCTGTTTGATAAAATTACTGTTTTCACAAATGGGACATACATGCTTTGACCACATATTCGGATTCTATGGACAAAAATACGTAACTTTTGTCAGAAACGTTTCTCTGAAATGGACTTCCGGTTAAAATAATGGACTTCCGGTATATTTAACCCACTTCCGGTCGAAACCTGAAGTCGGTAAAACGACCAAAAGATATAGCATCCCCGACTTGGTAGTTTATATTTTCCCGTTTTCCAATAAAAAAAAATGTTCCTCCATTTTAGAAGGGCTGAACGTGTGGTCTGGGACATCCGGTATATGGGAGGTGGGTGTGGTTGTAGGCCGATTTCGCTGATTTTCAAACCAACGTCTTTTTTTGATCTCGTCTACCAGAATCTATTTCCATAACCTTTATATTTCTTTTGTTATTGTTGTTAGACCCCTGTTTAATATGTATTTTTCACCCTATTCTGAAAAAAAGGTACAAAAAGGGTCCACCAATTAACGAGTTAGAGGGTTAAAATATTCCGCAAAAATCTTCGCCGTTGTTTTTTACAAGTGCTTCTTACTGTCGAAAATATAAGGTTAACATACATAGTTTCCTATGCCAATTTGCCATAAGAATGAGCGACAGGAAGATCAGGTAAGATTTCTAAGATGACTACGAGGTCCTTTGACCTCCGCCGAACCACCCTAGGCAAGAAGGATCTTGCAATTGTACCAGTATCGCTAGTCCTCGCGCACTGCTCGCTGAGTTGACATGACGCCCATCTATACCAAAGTCAGAAGAGTGAGTGGAGTAGGCCTTATCGATGAAAGCTTTCAAGGTATCCTTTTCGCATCTTCGAAATATGGGTTTGAGCATCGTCTTGTTGAAGAGTAATTAGGTTTTGGCTTTCCATCCGTGTCTCTTTTGCGGCAGCCTTCGATCTCACTATCATTACGGGGATCGTTTAAAGGAGCTCTGTTGAACTGCATCGAATTTGCCATATCGGAAAAATGTTGACTAATTCCCTTGGGTAATTTATCGATTCAGCTGTGCACGAGGACGACGAGTTAAGATAAGAAATGCGCATCAATGAACTCGAAGATAGGAGACAGAAAAAACATTTAAGAATATCCGTGTGATCGAGACGAACGAAAGCACTCCGGTTCAAGTATTTCTCAAATACATAGTCACTTAAAGGTGCCTAAGAGAAGGCAAAGCAGCACACTCTGAAATACGATATCAGAGTGATCTTNGGTTCAAGTATTTCTCAAATACATAGTCACTTAAAGGTGCCTAAGAGAAGACAAAGCAGCACACTCTGAAATACGATATCTGAACTACATAGAGATGATTCACTGACGGAACTTTACAAAGAATAGAGGCAAAAGGCGGGATTCAAGGCCGATGTACTAATATGGAGCTCCATAGCTGGGTATTAGTATCTCAGTATATTTATTTGCCCTCGTCTCGTCTTATACGAGTATCAGAGAGAAGACAAAATGCTCGCTTGCTTCTTACTACTTAATAATTGTCTAATTTCAAGCATCCCTAATTCAATGAACACCACTGTTTGGGCACACATCAGCACTAATGTTAACATATTCATACATATAAATGTTTATTTAGCAGCCACAAGATATAATTTTAAGCAGCCATCAACGCTTTATTGTACCTGCTGCTGCATTCATAATATATTAGCCATTAATGTGTGTGTGCGCGCACCGGGCATGCTATACCTACATACATATGNCAGCCATCAACGCTTTATTGTACCTGCTGCTGCATTCATAATATATTAGCATGGCATGCAGTGGATTGCCATTAATGTGTGTGTGCGCGCACCGGGCATGCTATACCTATGTACATACATATGTATGTATATGTTGAGAGACAACAGCTTCTGATGGGTTATGTATCGCTTTTCAATTTTTTACGAATACAGCTTGTATGGTGCGAGAAAAAGCTACAAAATTGCTTTGGGACCTTAGGACAAAACCAGCAGCGCATCAATCTCTATACACAGGTTCTGCTGGCACACGCTATGCCCATCGGATGACGATACCTATAAACATTAACTTGTCAATAAAGGTAATTCATTATGTCGCTATTGAATACCCAATGGAATGACAACAACCAAACAGCGGTCGGTAACCGACAAAACATTACAAAAACAAAATAGAAACATAAAAACAAACATTTATAGCAAAAGCAAATTGGCGGCGCACAGTAGTTCAAAACTGGCATTTAGTGTTCATAATTCACTGGAGCCTTAATTTTTTAACCAATTTTACTTATTTTCTTTTTAAATGAAAGCTTTTAAAACTCGCAAGCGACCAATTGAGCGCGATTTTTGATTTTTTTTTTTTTTATATTCACTTTTCTAGTGCAAAGTGCAGAAAAAGTAGCAATTTTGAAGAAAATGGGAGAATCCAGTTAATAATTTTTACATAATAAAAACTAGTTGAAAACAATTGTAGGGTTTCCCAAAACGAAAAAAAATTTTCACAAGAAAAGTTTGAAATGTTATAAAAAAATGTTAAACTTGTAGTTTTTGGAAAATTTTTGGAAACACAGTTTTATGGATCATTAAATTTTAGTATAATAAAGTGCAAGTTACAAGTTTCTAAAAGGTCGCGTTGATTTTTAATAATTTTTTTTTGCTAACATTTGGAGCACAGCTGTATGCTGAATAGGAAATAAAAGCGTTTCCATATATAAATAAAAATCAACGAAAAGTCTTAGCCACTCGCAACTTGCACTTGCATATCCAACATTTTTCTAAAACCCCGAACAAATATTTTAATTTTAGTAAACATTTTTTTATAACATTTAAAATTTTTTTCCGTTTTGGGGTAACCCTACAATTGTTTTCAACTATTTATTATTATGTAACATTTATTAACTGGATTAGGAGAACCGATTTTTTTGTACTTTTTCT
>NW_016168540.1:0-6841 GCF_001687245.7 Rhagoletis zephyria
GCTATTTTGCCAGCCTCCCTTGTATACGCTGTACGTATACCTTTTTTTTGGTTTTTAGCTCTTCAACTGAAATTTTTAAATCCATCTCACTTAATATTGCCTGGAGAGCCTCTTTCCGGGCAAGCAATTATATTATTTTCATTCATTTTGTACGAATGTTTATAAATTTACTTGTCTCTATAAAAAATTATGCAATGATTTCCAAATTTAAAATTGACAAGAAAGGTAAACCTAGTTGAATAGACAATAAATCACCTGGTGTCATGTCTATTTTGGGGCAAACGATTTTATCGCTTTCTAGAAAATAGCTGAATAGCTTAGAAAATCGCCTCATGTAAATGCTGCTTAAGCCACACAAAGTAAAAGCCAAGGGTGTGAAACCTTGCAAACCAGGCGGTTCGATAAGGCAGTATTAAGGGTGTGTGTGTGTCTATGTATTAGTGTTGTTTCTAGTTGAGTAAAAATCTTAAACTTCGGGGATATGTGGCTAAGGAGCTGAGTGACTCCTTCGGGCTAACCAGCGCAAATAAATTAGAGCTAAAGAAGGCTGAAGAAGTCAGTTATATGAAAATAAGTCGTCTGTGAAGCGTCGGGAAAGTTCAAGTGCCCAGTTTATTAAATATAAAGTTACCGGTTTTTTTATAAGACGGTGAACAACGGGGTTGTTTAAACTGCATATATCTATACTATATAAAAAATTAAAACCCAAAAAAACGTGGGAGAAAAACAGCCGATATACTGGGTCGATTTCTATGATTCAAGTTTTAAAATGGCATATTTCTACCACAGTAGGACACAGAGGTATTTTTAAAATGNACACATATGTTAGTGCTTGGCCGAGCTTCTCCTCCAAATTGTGGCGTGAGACTTGATGTTGTCACACAAGGGGAAGGGCCCGGCAGTTTTACGCCGACTCCGAACGGCGATTGTATCTTTATGAGATACCACGCATTGCTAGACCGTTTGCTTTTCACGCGTTTGTATTTAGAGAGCATCAACAAACCACATACATATTTGTCTCTATTCTCTTCTCTTTTTATACTCAGCTAGCACAGCGCAAAAAAACAATAACCTTTGCCAGCTTCAGGCATGCGCAAAGCTAAATTTATGTACAAGCAGCGCTGCATCCAAAGCGAAATTTATGTATGAGGTCTTCGGCGTGAGAAAACGTCCCTCTTGGTCTGAAAAAACGTCATTTCCTACCCAAATACGTCTTTTTCAAATGTATGCACACAGAATTGTTCTTATTAAACTTTTATTGTTTACAAAGGTACATAAGTATATATGTAAGGTATATTAAAAAGTCATTTCGACAGAGCACATTTAAAATTCATTGTAAACTGGTTTGAGATCGTTAAAATAAAAATCATTTTATACATACACTTGTGATCAGCTGATTAAGTCATCAATATTTTGATCGATTGTGGCTGTTTTGCTTTAAAAATCCACATTTCATTTGTGCAAAAATTATAAAAAATTAACAAAGTTGCAGCTAGATTTTCAACTTTTTATTCGGATTTTTAAGAATTTTTTTGAGTATACAGTTTGATAGCCCATTATTTTCCAGGGTAATAATGTGCAAGTTTTAAGTTGCTAAAAAATCGTGTTGATTTTTAATATTTTTTTTTCTCTTGTAGACATTTGGTTAGGTGGTCGGTTGTCGAAAATGTTAAATTACGTTCTGCTAAGAAGGAACATAGCAATATTTCAGCATTTTTTGCGTTCATTACATTTTCAATGAAGCCTTAAAAAAGTCGCCAGCCTCGTAGCCTCAATTGTTTACAAAACCAGCCATTGAACGCGGGATCCTTAGTCCAAGAATCCAAAACAATGCGCGTACGCTTGGTTTGCATCGTATTTAAGTCATTTGTGTACAAAGGATAAATATCTTTTGAAGAAGCTGCTGCAAAAAAAAAGAGCTTGTTAAGATTTATTAAGAAAATAGTTCAAAATCAGCTCTACTTACAAGATTTAGTAACAGAGAAAAATTATTGGGAAGGTAAAAAACGTCATTTCTTGCACAAAAAACGTCCGAACGTCAACAAGATATAAAAAACGTCCAAATGACGTTAAAAACGGCAACCTGGCCACGCTGGCTGCGATATCGGCATATGCTCACTGTAAGCTTCTTGGTGTGGCATACGTACGTACATTGATCTTCAGCTTTTCCTTTATTTCATAAAGATGAAGTTTGTGAAAAAAAGTTGCCGCTGAGCAGCATGCAGAATAAATAACACAAAGAGGTGTTTGTTTCGCTTCATGCAAATTCTGCACAAAACATAACTCAAAAATGTTAGTTCAACAGATCAACGTTCAAACAATCCAATTACATAGATTTTAATACTTGCATACATATGTACATAAGTATGTTCAAATTAGAATTGGTATGGTAAAGTAATTTAGCCCTGTTTTTTTATGGGAATCCTGCCTCTGTCTAGCCGAATTCCAATTTTCCAACGCTGTAGTGGCATGCGCAAACAACAGCAAATCAATGATGTACATATGTATGTATGCACATATGTCTATTGGTTGGGCTTCATAGAAATGCGGCAAGTGCGTTAAAGGCTGAACGCCACGTGTAAAGCGAAATTTATGTACAAACACTTTACATCGTGTATTTACTTTGACAACTTTTTTTTTACCTTCCTTTTATTAGCTCGGGATGTAACTATGTAATATTGATGCGCCTAAAAGATGCAGCGATTTCTATTCTCAAGTTACATACCTGATGACAGTACGAATGGCAATTATAATAGGGAGGTTTTAGTTTTTTGAACTATAATTTTTTTATTTACTTCAAAATGCTGCCTGCTGCGATATCGGCACATGCTCACAGTAAGCTTCTTGGTGTGGCATACATATATTAGTCTTCTGCTTTTCCTTGCTTCATTTCATTAAGATGAAGTTCGTTAAGACTGCGTTTATACACGGAAACGTTTGTTGACGCGATTTCTCACATTCCCTTTTGGTGTTGCTCATTTCATTTACACACGACGATTTTTGTGTATGCAATTGTTGTTGTCAGCTGTGAACCGCTAACTCAATTTACACAGACGAACGAGAGCACAAAGCGTGTTGCCCGAGCACGAGCAACTCGGTGCCCCTCTCCTTTCCTCGTCACGCTCTATCCTACAAACGTCGGGTTGCGGCAACAAAAATCGCCGTGTGTAAAGGAGCACTAAAGAAGCAGTTGCCGCTGCGCAGCAGAAACTTTATTTTACAACGCTGTAGTAGCATACAGAATAAATAACAGCAAAGAAATGTCTGTTTCGCTTCAAGCAAATTCTTCACAAAACAAAACTCAATTATGTCAGTTCAACTGACCAACTTTCAATAAATTGAGTTAGGGTGCGCTCACACAGAAAGGCTAGCGCTGCTGAGCGAACCAAGGCGGAACAACGCGAAGCTGCTGGTGTTCACACTGAACGAAGCGATGCGGAGCTTTTCTCATGGACTCTGCTGAAAGATACCACAAAACTTACTGTCAATGAAAAACAGCAAAAATATTTGCGCAATTTTATTCAAAATATTCGTTGTAAAATTCGTATTTATTTGAATAATCTGATATCTTGTTTGCAGCAACTTTATAAAACATAAAAATTAAATAGAAAATTCAAAATCAAAAACTGCTTTGCTTTCAGCTCCAAAACGTCTGTGAAAAAGCTTGCTGTACGAACACTTTCATATAGTTACAGCAATTTTAAAACTTCTTTCAGCTCGGAACGGCTTCGCTCGGCTCGGATCCGCTTCCTGTGTGAACGCATCCTTAGACTTGAATACATGCATACATATGTTCATAAAAATGTTCAAATTAGAATTGATATGGTAAAATAATTCAGCTCTGATTTTTATGGTAATCCTGTCCCTGTCTAGCCGAATTTCATTTTTCCAACGCTGTGGTGGCATGCACAAACAACAGCAAATCAATGATGTACATATGTATGTCTATTTGTTGGGCTTCATGGGAATTCGGCACATTGTTTTCGCGAAGTTGATAAATTAGCAAGTGCGTTAAGGCTGAATTTTTTGGCTTATACAAAGTGAAATTTCATTACTAAATATAAAAACAATATTTTAAAATAACAGAATAGTGCGAAGTGTTTAAAAATGCCTAAAGCTAAAAGAAATTTGTCAAAACAAACGAGAGCCGCAAGGGCAATGGCCTATAATCGGAGAATAGTAGCGGCGCACAGTGCTTCCCTTCCATATAAATGTGAGAAAAATGGAATTATGGACGGATTTTAATGAAAATTCGCTTATTAGTAAAATTGAGGACGAAAAATTCAAAAATGTAATTAGTTTTAGGTTAACTTTCATACTTTCACTCAAAATGCTGTTTACAGTTGAAAATTTGGGTTGTTATGGCATTTACATAGGTATGTACATATAGTTCGTTCTATTTTCAAAAGTGAGTTGTCAAATGACAGATGTAGATGTCCAATAAAGTTTATTTTTTTTTGAAACGGGTTGCCACCTGTTACAAATTTCATTAAAATTATTGAATATGTTAAATGAATTAGATATTGCAATATGAGTATCAATCGAAATGTTTTTGAAAATGCTTTACTTCTAAACGCCACGTAGAGGGGTTGCCACATGTTCAAAAAATCAAATTCACTTTAATTAAGGGAGTCAGGTAACTAAAATATGTATATTATTATGGGTATCACACAAAAAAAAAAATTGGACATACATATTTAGCTAGAAATAAGTGAAGAGTAAAAACATTCCTGAGTTCATTTAAGAGTCCAATAATTTAAAAGGAATGTAATCAGAACAAATCACTGATTGAAAATGTATGTATTTGTGATATAATAACATATACGATGTCGTTCCTGAGTTCATTTAAGAGTCCAATAATTTGAAAGGAATGTAATCAGAACAAATCACTGATTGCCAATGTATGTATTTGTGATAGAATAACATATACGATGTCGTAAACCTTTGGTTTGACTCAATTATTATATTATTTTAACTAAATTGGACTCTACAAAGAGGTGGCAACCCTCTTCGTAATATTTGCAAGCTAAAACCCTCTTAAACCTCTTTCGTCTGACTCCCATATGGTGGTACCTATCTATTTCAATTACCTAATTCCATTAATTCAAATGGAATTTAATTTTTTAAACAGGTGGCAACCCTCTACATAAAGTTAAGAAATAAACCCTTTTCATTCACATTTCAATTGATACCCATCTCCTAATAATTCATTTAACTTATTAAAAAATTTGAATTTAATTTTTTAACAGGTGACAACTCTTAAAAAAAATAAACCTGTATTGTCTACAGGTCAAGCTTATTAATCTGACACTTCATTTTTGAAAATAGAACGAATCGTGCAGATCTGATGGCACTGACAAAAAATGATTTTTTGTTACTTCAAAAAGTGCAAAAAATTAGCAGGTTTTTAATTATTCTTTTAAAAGCTAAAAGCCGTACTATTTAATACAATAACAAGAAATAACATATTTTTACATACATATACTTTTTATTCATTCCATAAAAATTTAAAATTTCATGAAATTTTATTTTGAAAAAATTTATTTTCTGGAATGCCGCATGGGCACCATGTGTTTAATTTTATGCAAAAATTTTTATTCCTGTTCTTTACTATCTATTTGGAAATAAAAAACGTCAAACCAACATTCTATTTCAAAGAATGTATTTTTTACTTTTGCTTCCGTGAAGAGCTTACGCATGGCTATGCTCTTATTAAAATTCTTAGTATAAAATTTGTCGACTTTAGTGGCTTCCTGGCGGCATATAATTTATTTTATAGGGAAACTTCTGTTTAATTCTTTTTAGTGGATAAATTACCTCTACAAAAATACCAAACACGATCACATTGCAGACAACGAATTTTTCGATTTTTGCCCAGTTAGACGGCACTGTGCGGCGGCGCGAATAGAAACGATGCCTGCAATCGGAATTAGATCTGCGTTTATTTATCGACCTCAAATCAATTATATAGGTGATTTTAACAATAAAAGTGTATCTACACATATCAGTGCCGTACCTATCAGAGTCAGTGAAAAATATAATATCGTTGCCGCAGTCCCAAATAGATTTGTTCAGACCGTCCTGTACAGTGCCCGTCTTTTACAGTCAGTGCTGCTTTAGTTCCGGAATTTTTTTATACACTCTAAAAAAAAATTGTGTAGATTTCCTAGCTAAAAGGTAGGTCACTCATTTCCTACCTTATTATTCACGAAATTACATGCTCGATTATTCAACGAATAGTTTGTTTAAATTTCGGACTTTTTAGAGTGTAATATATCTGCTGTGGTGTGCGTAAATGTACTACGAAAGTGTGTACAAGCTACAAAATACACATCTGCTGTTTGATTTCACACGTAGTATTGTGTAAAGCCGCTAACAAAAAGGATTTTTACACACGAAAATGTATAAACGAGAAAAGTACATATTCATTGTGTAAATTTACCATAAAATTTTAAAAATAAACAAAAATATACTCGATTTATAGTCGCATTTTTAAACAGATTTTTAAGAGTGTACACTCTAAAAACTGCGTGTAAAACTGCTACTGAAAAGTGTTTATTTTCAAACAAAATCTGTGTAAGTATACGCATAAGATGTTCAAGACTGGATTTTTGAACATGAGATGTTTAAAATATACACATGAAATGTTTAAAATTGCAAACGATTTTAACGAAAAAATACATTCCCTACTAAAAAAAAAATTAAGTACATTTTATGTGTAATTTTGCTCTACGCGACAAATTTGGTATGTAAAAGTAAACAGGCAGTGTTTAACTTTATTAACACGGTGTCTAAATTTGCACACATTAATATGCGTTAATTTAAACAAAAAACTTTTAGA
>NW_016168540.1:16256-19085 GCF_001687245.7 Rhagoletis zephyria
GATTTATAATGCTAGGGAATGGTGTCAACAATTTAAAGTTTTCATTAAGTATTTTTTAAACGGATTTCATGGGATAGTTTTTGGTTTTCGTTACTCTTTTATCATTTTGTTATTTGTTTCAGTAGTTTTTAGGCGACTTCAACAAAAGGAGAAGGTTATCAATTCGTCGGAATATTTTTTTTATGTATGTTACCGCATAACTTTGGACCACGTCAACCGATTTCCAGGTGGTCCCATACTAATTTGGTTTAGATCCAATCATTGGATCATGAAAAACTAACTAATTATTTTTTTTTTAATTAATTTTTATATGAGAATTGAAGTCGGTTGTGTTTTTTACTTAAAAATTACTTGTTCATTAATTTTTTACATTGAGTAATAAGATCTTCGTTGATAATATTATCACTTCGTTGGATGAGAAGTTGTAGATTCTATATTTATTTAAAATGTTCGGATTTTGGATAAGTGGAAAGATTTATAAAATGTCTATAGTAAAGCTTTCCCAAACACTTTTCGTTTGGAACCAGTTATGTAATATTTCATTTAATTTCAATATTTTCAGTCTTTACTTTTAGATAGGTGATAATCCTGTTAAAAATATTTCCAAATCAAGATTTTTCAAATACCTTTCGTTTTGCACCCATATTGTACCCCAAACATATTTTCGATTGTAAGTCTTCTTAAAACTCTTTAGTTTGATACCCACATTGCAATATTTCATTTATTTAATCAATCCAAGATGGTCCTTNTCTTTAGTTTGATACCCACATTGCAATATTTCATTTATTTAATCAATCCATCATTCCAATCATTCCGTCAATCCATCCATCCATTTAATCAAATAATATACATATGTATGCACACATTTGCACATGCATTTATTAGAAATTGTCATAAACTTTTCCCGCCAAATTAACTATCTTTTAACTTCCCTCCTAACAGTTTTGCTACTTTGAGGTTGAACNTCATTCCGTCAATCCATCCATCCATTTAATCAAATAATATACATATGTATGCACACATTTGCACATGCATTTATTAGAAATTGTCATAAACTTTTCCCGCCAAATTAACTATCTTTTAACTTCCCCTCCTAACAGTTTTGCTACTTTGAGGTTGAACTCAATTCTATTGAAAAGAGCGCGGGTCCGTATTTTCCCGTATTCAACCAGGAACGACCATCAGCCACCACCTATCGTCCGTATCCGCTTTACATTTGTACATAGTGATAGAACGATATGAGTACCGAGTACAGAATATCGATACTTTTCATGAGTACTGAGTAGTATCGAGAACTCGATACTTTTTGACAAGTACCGAGAAAAGATCGCGAATACCAAAAAGTATCGACGAGCTAAAAACTTTTCTAAGTAAAAACATTTTTCAGCATTACACAAAAATTTCGATCTTTCAATTACATTGAAAAATTCNAGTAGTATCGAGAACTCGATACTTTTTGACAAGTACCGAGAAAAGATCGCAAATACCAAAAAGTATCGACGAGCTAAAAACTTTTCTAAGTAAAAACATTTTTCAGCATTACACAAAAACTTCGATCTTTCAATTACATTGAAAAATTANTTTGACAAGTACCGAGAAAAGATCGCGAATACCAAAAAGTATCGACGAGCTAAAAACTTTTCTAAGTAAAAACATTTTTCAGCATTACACAAAAATTTCGATCTTTCAATTACATTGAAAAATTAAAAAAAAAATTACCCAATAAATTTTAGGTTCGAAAATTATCTTCCATGTATGTATATCCAATATGAATTTCGTGTAAATGAATATAGCGCTCATTTACTTAAATACTGTCATAACTCAAAAAACCCAATACTCGAGAAAAACGGATTTAAAGTTGTGAATTTAGTACATATACTGCCATAATAAAAATTAATATACATATTGTTGTTAAAAGCACAAAACCGCGTATCATCAAAATGCAAAACCGCGTATTNTCATTTACTTAAATACTGTCATAACTCAAAAAACCCAATACTCGAGAAAAGCGGATTTAAAGTTGTGAATTTAGTACATATACTGCCATAATAAAAATTAATATACATATTGTTGTTAAAAGCACAAAACCGCGTATCAACAAAATGCAAAACCGCGTATTACCGCTTATGTGAGGTTGAATAAATTATTTTCTAGAGAGTAAAAACACTCATATTTCAAAATGGTTCTCTTTTTCATAAAGCAATCGCATTTCTAGCTAGTACATTTCAGGACGGATAGATAAGGGTTGAGCCAAGAGCTTGTGTGAGCAAATCCAGTTTTTGGAAAAAATGTCAGTTCCGCGAAGCGCATTTTTTTTATATGAGAATTCAAGTCGGTTTTTGTTTTTGCTAAAAATTACTTGTTATTATTTATATATGGATATGTACAAATAGTGATAGAGCTTTTTCGAAAAGTGTCGATACTAGTACTCATTTAGAATACTCTAAAGAAGAATCGATGCCAGTACTCATACTTGCAAAAAGTATTGATAATACTTGTACTTCCAAGTATTTTTAAGGCAAACGTGAAAAGAAAACAAAAATCAGATTGCTTTACTTTTATGACCTCTTGCTTTTTGTAAGTTCAATAGACACTGCTGAAATCTAACCTAGCAAGGATTTTTAAAGGAGTTTTTGAAATAAACTTGCAATAAGTATACTTCTAGATGCATAAAATATATGCTTATAGCAAAAAGCATATTTAAAGTTTTAAAAGCAATTATTTTATAAGTTGTTGACTTTTCTTAACAAATTAATAGTAATTCTATGTTGTGTCATAGCTGTACCAATTATCAGTAGCTCACTAGAACAAAATATATCTTTCTTCTTT
>NW_016168541.1:0-19085 GCF_001687245.7 Rhagoletis zephyria
TGTTGCAATATCTACGCATATCGATCGAAACAATCGCTCAATGTAAGTATAGCGAAATCAAAGTCATTGCCAATAATTTGTTTGTTTGTATGTGTGTATTGTGCCATTATGTATGTGTGTATTATGAAAGTGGACCAGAGGTCAAAGAAAGAGGTTACATAGAAATAACATTTCAAACATTCATATATAAATAAATAAAAAATTCACGTTGCAGTTGTGACACTTCGTTTACCAAATTTAGAAGAGCCCGACAAAAATTTTTAATTACATTATTTTATTTGTATTATTAGGGCAAATTAATTTAAAAAAAAATTTAATGAAACAAAGACACTGACATTCGAGACAAGCTTTCCAAAAAAAAACCAAAACCCTTTGAATATTTTTCAACACAATCAATTCCTCTAAACTCCAAGATCACAGTTGCTTTCATTTTATTGAATTTACAGCTGACTTAAAAACTACTGTTTTTCAGACATGTTTCGAAAAGTATTTAGTGAATGTAGAATATTTTTCTGTCATGAAACTTTTTATTTACAATAGGTTTGAAAAATAATTCCTAAATTATAAAGGAATATTAGATGCAAGGGAAATATATGTAGCTTTCACGGAGCTGAGAGCCAGGTCGATTTATGACGTCTGCCTTTTTTCAGGGTGTTTTTAGAGCAGTAATGCTCAAAACAGCGCCCGCAGGCGGAAGTCTTCAAAGCTCTCTGTAAATTTTATATGGACGCGCACACAGTAAAAGCTCTCACTGAGCGCATCTTTGTTATAGAGATACAGAGCTTTAAATTTAAGTAAAATAATGAGATTACATAATTTTGAACTAAAAATTTACGTTTTAAATGTGGCGAAATCCAATTTTTATCCACTTTTGCTGGCCATGTTGTCGCTAACCGCAGAGAAGTGAGTTGAGGTGAAATTACATTGGTAGGGGGGAATTGAGTTGAGGTGAGTTGGAGTGAAGTGAGGTGAATTGACTTGAGGTTCAGGTGAACTGAGAGGAGTTGATGTGAGGTTCCTTGAAGAACGTAACGAAACATAACTTAACATGACAAAACCAAACATATCATAACATAACATAACAAAACCCTACATAACATAACATAGCATACCATATAGGGTAATTCGTTTAACTTGTTTCGCTTTGCTTTTTTCTATATAAAAGTCTTATTGTAATTTTCAACTTTTAAAAAATCTGAGCCTGTTTTATACTTAAATGGCATGCATTTTTATAGTTTCAAGCGTTTTAATTGATCCTCGATATTTATATTGATCCCAAAAGAAATCATCTTATTTTCTTACATGTTATTCTTTTGAGAAAAATAAACGCTATAATTTTCAAAATCAAAGCGAAAATGCAATCAATTAGTATTTCTCAGTTAAAAAATAGTAGTTTTCCACGTATAGGAAATGAAGCAGGCATCTAAAACTGTATAATAAAAATATATGACTTTTTGATAAATGTTAAGTGAAGAATTGAAAACTTCTTCTGAATAATGTTATAAAAAAATTTACCATCTTTCCAATTTTAGATTTTAATGCTTCAGACATCTAATACAATTACACCAGAAAGCATATATGTGCATTAGGATGCCTCGGCAAAAAAAAGTGCAGTCTTTTCACCGCAGTTATACCTATAATTTGTTATATTTTAAACTTCCGCCAGAATATTTTAGAAATGTATTAAAATTTAATTGAGCTGTGCCGATTCGAAAATAACTTGAAAGATCGCATTTTATTGATTCCTTATATTGACACCTTTTTATGCAGACCTTTTAACCATAAACTCTTTAGTAATCTGCGAAAATTTTTTTGGAAAAAATTTTATAAAAAATTTTATTTATAAAAACCCCGTTTTTGGATATATTTCCAAATCGACCCAGCTCACGTGAGACTTAAAACTTTTCCGAAATGTTTTGGTAAAAGTCTTAAAATATAATAAATTTTATAATTCCGAAGGAAAACAGTACCATATTTTTTTTTTGTTGTATGGAGGGTGATGCACCCTAATGAACATAAGTATGTGTATGTTTAAAAAAAAAAAACAAATAATAGTAATTATATGCGTTTAAACTATGTATGTCAGACTATTAAATAGTTTCACAATTCCCGCTGAAGCAACAAATACAAACAAAAAATTCGCAGATTTCACAAAATTTGCAAAATTGTGACACTAACGAATAAAAACTCTAAATTTCGCAAATTTGCGAAACTTTGGTCATAATTTTGGACATTATCAAAAGTACCGCAAAGATAACAAAACAATTTGAAGGTTGCATATACTTAATTAGCAAAAGAGAGCAACACATAAGATAAAGACAAAATGTTGATGGAGTAAAACACAAATTTTATACGAATGAGTAAGCATACATATATATTGTGAGGCAATGTTATGCTTGCTATAACTAAATAAATTAAAACTTTAGCAATTAAAAATTTTGTAAAGTTAAAACTTTTTGCTGTTGATTCATTATTCATTTTCTTTAAATGCAAATGCATTTTTTGGCCTTGCAGTGCTGGCAAATATTTAGGTGGCAACTTTATTGGACATCTGGTTAGTTGAATCGAAATCGCATAGAAATGTTAATAAAACCAGCTAACAAATGTTAGGTTGCGCACATATCGAGAACAGATTTCGCGTCTGCTACGCCTGAAAAAAAAATCTTTAGCAAACTTGTGACATAAGCAAAAGGTCACAATAGTAATTGTCATGCGAAATGAAATGAAAAAACCTGACGAATAGCAACACCAAAAACACAATCACAAAGAATAGACGAAAAACGTGAAGAACAAAATGACCAAATGCTATAAAAATCGCGCCGCAGTAAACAGGCAACATATTATTCATATCAGCAGCATTATTTTTGATCATAAAATTTTTGTGAACAAAAAAAATCCAAACAGCCTTGAGCAGACGACGACGACAACTGTGAGAGACTACCAAACGTTTGACAAGCAGCTACTACTGCGCTATTGTCATAACATGTATAAGATACGATGTTTGGAGTTTTGTTGAGTAAAAGCATTAAAAGCTTCCTTAGGGGGAATTTTAAGGTCATAAATATCTCCGCCATAAAATAATCAAAAAGTGTTTTTTCTCATACAAAACCCTCAACGAACTTCTACTGTTTTAGTTTCAGACCACTGAATGACAGATTAAGTGGTGAATAAGGTCGCCTTCTGGCTTGCAAGCAATCAATGCTGTTCTTAATGCGGTTGTTTCGCTATTGTCTTGCCTAAAAGAAGACGATCTGCAGAGCACTGGTGTAGGACAGCACGACAAACCTGGCCTACTTTGCATAGATCGGAGAAGATCTAGCCTACTCTGGTGGTGGTAATGCTTCAATATATAGCATTTTTAGCTAGAAATAAATAATATAAAAAAAACTTTTTAATATACAACGCTTTTATAAATGGACTAAAAAGTAGAAAATAATACTTCTCAGTCCCATAGAATTTGTTTTGATAACTTTTGATGTTGAAATTTTAGCAAAAGTCGTTATTACCAATTTATGAAATTGAAAATGAAAAGCGTGGAGCGCATGCAATACAAAGGAATTGATATGAAAAGTAATATATGTATGTATGTATGTGGGTATATGAATAACGACCGCTTAAAATCGATTTCAAAGTTCTACTTTCGCTGTAGAAATTTTAGGTCTACGTTATGTAGTTTGACTATTGTCAATTAAATCGAATGCTTTGTATTGCATGCGCTCCACGTTTTTCATTTTCAATTTCATAGATTGTTTATAATGACTTTTGCTAAAATTTCAAAATCAAAAGTTATCAAAACAAATTCTATGGGACTGAGAAGTATTATTTTCTACTTTTTAGTCCATTTATAAAAGCGTTGTATATTAAAAAGTTTTTTTTATATTATTTATTTTCTACTTTTTAGTCCTGTCTGAATAAAATTTTGCAATAGATATTAAAATAATTCAACGATATTAATAGAAAGGTGCACACACATGCATTTACATATGTATGTACATACAAACGAGCACCAATTAATTTTATTTCCGGTGTAGCAAACGTAGTACATAGGGCGACATCTAGATGTCATCTACCTCGCTCTATTCACTATGCTTTTTTATAGGAGCTTTTCAAAGCTTTGCTTTATGGTGTCGGACACACAACATTGAAATTTTCTGGAACACAACATTGAAAATTTCTGGAACACAACATTGCAAGTTGATAAAAGCGTTGTAATAAAATCAAAGGATCTTTGACAAGAGCTTTACTTAGATGGGAGCATTTTATCAAGGATTTAGAGTTTTTCAATTTTACACCTTTCAAATATCGAAAAAGCAACATATTTACATTAGGGTGGACCTTAAAAATATTTTTTTCTACGTACAAAAAAAAGACATCCACTAAAATTTCAAACTTTTAAACGAATTTTTAGCGGTGGCAAAATTTTTTTTTTTTTTTTTTTAAATCACAAAAATTCGATCATTTTTTGACCTTAGCTAGGTACAGTTATAGCTCGTGAAAGTCAAAATTTTGTCGAATTTTTACGATTTAAAAAATAATAAATTTTTTCCTTCCCTGGTAGTAACCTATTTTTTTATTTTGAAATTTTCATCAATTTGTTTATTTTGTGCTTGGAAAAAAATAAAAGCGTGTCCCGTGATGTTCAGATTTTAAGGAGCACCCCAACTCACATATTTACTTCGAAAAAAATTTATAACGTAAAATTTCCTATTTCGCAACAATCATTACATATACCGACATCCCAGCTAGCCAAATGCGGAGTGCTCCGAATATGCTACACTTCGAATAATTGTTTTTAGGGCGCTCCGGTTATGGTGTTAAAAGGGAGTCAAAGTGGTTTTCTGTTATGTTGTTTTTTTTTTTAATTTTCTACTTATTTTATTACTTTTCAGTTTTGATTAATCTAATCGGCTTTTGATTAATCAGCTTGTTCGGTTAATTGATTAATCGCACATCCATAATTTTAAATTATTTTCTTTCATATAACTTTTTTTCAATAAAATTAAATGATGAAAAAAATCCTTATCATTAATTATAAATATAACTAGGAGCATTTTGAGAAACCTTAAAGCCTCCTTTACGATCTTTTATCGGAGCATCCCCAAAACAGTCATTTTCTAAAAATCATAGGCGAATAGAGGAGTCCGCACGGAGTCTTTGCGGATTTTGCATTGTTATTTAAATGTCATTTCACTTTCGTGGAAGTAACCAACCATTTAAGCATAAGGGGTGGAAATTACTTATGCCACTTTCAAAATAAATAGCTGATGTATTGAGAAGACATCAGCGCACCGCACAGCCAGTACCAATTGTGCAAGCTAATGACTCTGCTGGTTGACTGGGGTATGTGTGTGTATACATACATACATAAGTATGTATTAACATAAATTTTAGTAGAATTCAAGCTGAAGAAATTAACTTGCACCATTTTCAAGACAAAATAATTTTGTTCATTGCCTGCAAAATACACGATTTACCAAGTGCAAACAACACAAAAACACAAACAAAAACGAATGAATAATTTTGACTTCAGAAAACATAACTAATCTAGTGTACTTCTTTTTTCATGCAATAGCTACTTTTGTAAGTATGTATGTGCGCCATTTGGTCCAGAGTAATCGCAGACATGCAAGCATTCATACATACAAAGGAACAAACATACTTAAGTACATACCCTGCAGGAAATTTAACCAATTTGAAAGTAAATTATAAATTAATTTATTTTTTTAACGATGACTAATTGAAATTCTCACTAGTGTTTTACCTGCAATGAAATCATTCATTCAACATGGCGATGTCCCAGTAAGCAGTCAATTGCCTTTTCCTGCATATATTTTCAATGCATTTGGCTTAAGCAACTTCAATTTCAGTATGCTCCGTTTGAAAATGCTTGCGTTCTGCACTTCGCAGATGCTTTTTCATACTTCCAAGGCATACATTTTCTTTTTTGAGTAAAAGCAGTATCTAAATTCGAAACATTTGCTTAGTTACTATATAAATTTATTTTAAAGTAGTCTTTCATCCATCATGGTAGTTATGCTTATGTGCATATAATGCATAAATACTTATGCTATGTGGGCCTATAATTTGAGTTGTTTGTACTTATGCATGCATATTTTAGACTTCGAAGGCGCATTGGCGTGGTATGGCGGCACACATACATACTCATAACAGTTACGTTTGTAGATAAAATTGGGCGATTTGCAAATTAGTGTAATCAGCGCATACCAAATGAGTTTTATCTACTTGCCGCCTAAACAACTCAGCGAACGTCCGAATAGGCTGTAAGTTTTCGGGCGCCGTATATGGTAAAAAGCTGCTGATAGAAAAACTTTGATGTGTATTGGCAAAAATACGTCAATGTTTTTGAAAAATTCAATAGATATAAAATAACAACCATAGATTACTTAAAAAATAGGAAATGATAAAAAACTTTTGAAAACTTAACCAGCTGCGCGTGCCTAATAAGCATTTTGCATTGACTAGAGCGTGAAACAGATGCTACAGCGTGCGCTACTCAAACGTGTTTCATTTGCATATTAAGGAAATATATACAAACATAAGCAAAAAATCGCATAATGTGCAGCAAATATTTTAATTGATCGATTTCAAAACAATTGCGCAATAAATAAGTGATATTTCAATTTTTGTGCATTCACTTGTCTTGTGACCCAGAAACGCATTATCAACTAAAGAATGCTATCTGACTTTTAAAAGTTTTTGCTACAAACAAAAACCATAATTCGATTTTTATTTTCTATACATATTTATTTTTTGATTTTAAGAGCCACCGATTTCGGCGCAAATCTAACATACATAGATACCTACATACATACATACATACGTGACATATTTATGGAGGTCAACTTCAAGTCGAACAAGTACACGACACACAATTCTGCGAAATATATTTATAAACAAACTTAAATATGAATGTATGTACATTAGGGTGCATCACTTTCCATGCAAAAAAAAAACGGTACAGTTTTTTCATGGAAATTATAAAATTTGTGTTATGTGTTATGTTTTTTTAAAATATTTCGGAAGATATTTAGTTTTACGTGAGCTCGACCGAATTGAATATATATATGTACCTCAAAAAATCTAGTTTTTTTTATAAGTAACATTTTTAAAAATTTCAACAGAATCAAAACAATACTATCTTTAGAGGTATTTTCAAAACGGGCCAGCTCGCGTAAATATAAATATTTTACCGAATTATTTTGGCGGAAGTTAAATCTTATAATTCCGGTGGCAGAACAGCAACTTTTTTCGGTGGGGCACCCTAATACTCTAAATACATGAATGCTTTTGTTTTGATTAAAAAAAATAGCAAACACACATGCACACATGCACACATACATACATAATTGGATAAAATAAAAATCTTATAAACAGAATTTTTAAAAGTGCAAATAAATGCATAACAAGTATGTATATATACATACATGTGTTTATAAGTCCATGCGAACTTTATCTTTTACACAATGGCAAAAATTCGTACAGCAGAGTCACAGACAAAAACAGACTTACACTAACAATCCATAACAACAACAAAAACCAAAAAAAGAAATAGAACTAATACACACACTTGAAATTAGGAGCAAGCAATAAAATTTTATTTCAAGTGTCAAACCACATGCCACCCAGCCATTCTATTGCTGCTGCTGCTGCTGCTGCCGCTCTGTGGCACTACTGCGCCATCAACAATGCACCTTAGCCGCTTTAAAGAACTCGTAGTTGAACTTCGCGCTGCTCCGTTAGTGCTGCATTCGCGTGGGGCTTTGGCTTTGTGTATGTAGTAGCCATAAATTCGTTTGTTTCTTTTTGTTTGTTTTTGGCGCGTACATACATACATACATATATATCTCGTCGCCCCTGTCTTTCTACACCACGTTGTCTACCGTCCTTGCAGCATTTTTTTACTAGACAAACATTTTTTTTATTTTACCTATTTTTGCTTCTCTTGCTCATTCTTGTTTTTACGTCTTGAAAAGGAACTCCAATGCAAATTCAATAATATCACACATACATATGTATGTATGTATATGTACCTTAAGGTGACCCAAAATAAGTAAAGTCGGAATTTTAATGCAATCACCCGCTTGGAGTGTTCTGTGCCGAAAAAATAGGTCCCTGCTTTATTTTTATTTGGAAATCAAAAATATTTAGAAGTCAAGTGGATCAAAGTGCTTAAAATTTTCCAAGTATTTTATATGAAAAAAAAACTTTTCGAAGAAATGTTTTAGAGTTCTTGAAAATCAATAATTTTTTATTGGAAAACTCAGTTGTTTATTTAACCCTTTTTTATTATTACTTATTTTTAATAGGTCCGCCGAAAACCCCAGAAAAAATAAGACAACCGTTAATATTAAGAAATGGTAAAATGAACAATTTAGTATCGTTAAGCATTGGAAGTCTCCTGAAAACAAAACCAGTTTGCTGATCGAAAAATATTTTTTCGAAATAAAACAATCCAAGGCGTCGAAAGCATTAAAATTCAGCATTTACTTTTTTCACATGCATTTTTTTTGACTACCCTAACAATTCTAGATTTGTACAAAACGCTCTGAGATTTGACTGCCACAAATGCACACTTATATATACTCACATAAAATAAGGCGAATGTCACTGCTGTTATAGTAAATTAAATTTTAGCACTTTATAAATCGGGTGAACTAGGTTGCTTTTGGCTGATTCGAAACAAATGAAACCATTAAAATATTTGTAATAAAAACACTTTGTTGTTTTTTATTATTTGCGTGTGTAAATATGTAAATATAGGTGAAAATAAGTTTGTTCATGTATATTGAGTGGGTACACTCGAAACGCAGTAAGTACTTGGGAGCGGTGGGAGGCCTTATACAGGCCAGGCTCTTCGGCTACCCTTTTAACAGAAACGACATTGTCTTAGCAATGAGAAATGACATCAGGCTACTTTCTGGATATCTGACCGGTCACACCCAATTGCGATTCCACTTGCACCGAATAGGTGCGATCACAGAGTCGGAATTCCGGCTCTACCTCGAGGCTTTAGCCAGATAAAATACTGATTTACTTTAAATCTTCGATGATCGAACCTTTTGTTATTAGAAATTCGTCTACCAAGGCCCTTTAAGATTCATTAGGGAAACCGTAGGTATTTTGGCCACATTGGGTTAGGGACTCATTTTAAGAGCTACAAAAGATCTATTAGGTCGCGGTGTCTCTTGTTGTAGTTAGTCTTCTGGAGGACATCAACGGTCAGGCAGCAGCATCGGTTCGTCACTGTCCTGGTGCACACCATGAAATAATTGACGGGGTCTCATCTGAAGCCTATTGAAATACTTCATTGACTGGAAGGTGTTTAAAGATTAACAGTTAATAGCTATCCGCTTGCTCCACAACAGACGTCCGCTTGCAGGCGCATCTACATACGCAGTGAACACTTAAACCGAATAAATCGGAGTGGCCCACCGAAGCTGCCTCATTTTCTACCTTGACCCAAGGCATTTCGTCGCACATGGTGTTCTAACATTGCCCAATGTGCGCAAGAGTGGGAATTGAATGTGATCTTGGGACTCTAACTGAATATTGAGGAGAACCACCATACGGCATTGCACTCATATATACGTTTATAATCGATTAAGAATTGTGATTCTGTTCCACGCATATAAAAAATATCCCGTCCAAGTTCAATCCACGAAAAACTTTTAAATGAAAGACTTAAGGTACGAACTCGTCTTACTAGAACAGAGCACAGCCTTACATTTTACTTCAATAATCTGCACCAGTGATGGGCAAAATTGTATTTTCTAAGTATTAAGTGCTAAGTACAAAGTATATAGGTATTAATTTCGTGGTAAATACCAAAGAACAATTTACTTAAGTATTTTGGATGTTACTAAATACCGAGTATGCTAGCATTTACTTACTTTTCCAGCGTTAAATACTTAGTCTAAAAGTGTTTATTTAACGAAGCACTGCATAAAGAAGTGCTTTAAGACTTTGGCTCCACTAGCTACCGCGTACCAAAGTATTAGGAGGCTTTGGCTTCACTAAATACCGCGTACAAACGTGTTTAGAGACTTTGTCTTTACTTAATAATGAATACAGAATTACTTAGTATTTAAGGCTTCACTAAATACTAAATACTTGCTATTCAATCAAAGTAAGAAAAATAATTTCGGCTTCTTCGGGACTATTTCAGAATTTTCGAGACCGTGTTGGTATTTTCGAAAGTATATCGAGATTTTAGTGACCATTTCGGGACTACTTTTGCATTGTGGGGACTATTTCTGGATTGTCGGGAGTACCTCCGGTTTAGAGAAGACTAATTTGGAGTTTTCGGTACTACTTCGAGATTTTTAGAATTATTGGGATTTTCGAGACTGTATAGAAGTTTCCGAGCTTTTTAAGATTGTATATATCGATAAAAAAATATCGTTAATATTACTATAAATATATCGGTGAATCCAGAAGTGTTCTTTAAAATCCCGAAATAGTCCCGTGAATTAGGAAACAGTCTCGAGAATTGCGAAAAAGTACCGAGATTCCTGATATAGTCCAGAGAACCTCTAATATGCCGAAATTGTTCCCAAATTGAGGTTTGGTGAGTTTAGTTTTGGTGTGGTGAGTTTGTGTGTGGTGAGTTCATTTGAAATGGGTTGGGGTAAGATAAACTGAGGTGAATGTAAGGTAAGGTGTTAATTTTCTTAAATTTCCCCTAAATCATAAGTATAGTATTTAGTTTGAAAGTATTTAGCCATCGTCTAAATACTTAAGTACCTTAATGAAAGTATTTTGCATCTCCAAAGTCCCTGAGCCTGCAAAATACTTGCATTTCTTGTACTTTAGTATCTAGCAGCTCCTAAATACCTAAGTATTTTTTACTTGAATATTTATACATCTCTAAAAATTAAGTCTTAAGGTATTTAGTACCCAAAACGGGTTATTTAAAAACAAAAGTATTTAGGAATGCCCATCACTGATCTGCACCAATTGAGCAAAAAATCTAGAGTCATATACCATAGAGCCATAGTTGACTATTACGTAAAGTGAGTGCAATTTCACGAAACCAATTAATTTCACGATTTGACATATTAGCCACAAATGATATACATACATTATGTATGGGGTACATAAGCAAACTATTCTATCAAATAGTGCATATATGTATGTATGCAATTACCTAAGCAAACGGCAAAACATACTTCGCTATTACATACGCCTCACTGAATATGCCAATACTCGTACGCGGCCAAGTAAAAGAGCAGTATTTTACATAATTCGTACGTTTATCACGACAATTGACAATGTAATAAATTATTTAATCTTTTATTATATACAGCTGGTGAAAAGTGAGTGAGCAACGCAGTGTGGTAAGCTTAAGAGGCAAGACAGATATAAATAGCTATGAAGTGCCGTGCGGTGGTCAGCCAGCTAAGTAATTTAAGGCAAAACTTGTCGAACTTTAAACAAAAACAATGTAAGCCCACTGAAGCAGCTGGGCTGCAGCACAGTACAAGCGCTGGACAAGATTCAAAGCTATATTGTCGGCGCCAAAGCTATGCCACAGCTGTGACCATTAAAACAAAAGAAAGCGTTTAATTGGCGTCAGTGGACAATGCGACTTTGTGGCATATAGAAAAGTATAAAAAACAAAACATGTAATGCAGCGCTGATATCACAAAGACATAACTAAGCAAATGACACACAATTAAAACGTATTTTTTTTTTCTTAGTGCACACTTTGTTGCTTTATTGTTTTGCCAAAAACTTTTCGATGACATAAGTCAAGTTAACGACAGCGAGAAGGCTTGCAAGTAAATTTATTTTTGTTTTTTTTTAGTATTTTTTCATGCTGCTCGACTTGTTACCTTTCATTCTACTTACGTCTATTTTCGGTATCAATTGTATCAAGTTAAACAACGTGACACGAACTGATTTGTAGCACATTTTTCGCTTAATCATTTGTTGACCAACAAGGCGGCATGAGTGAATGACTACTGTGAACTGAGTATTATATAAGCGCTGAACAATGAAGAAAAACTTGAAGAAGAAAAAAGGAACTAAAGCAAGCACCGATGTAAAGTTTAAAAGAGCAGTTAAAAAGTGTAAGTTAGAAAAAAAAACAAACAAATAAATAATAAAATTTGGCTCAACACTTTTGCTCCATTGTTGTTTGTCCACGCTCGCCCGCTTCATGCTCAAGCAACGTGCTGCAGCAGCTTCTTATATGTTTCCAGCTTATTTGCCAAAGTATTTTAGTGCAATTTATGTTCTCTTCCTCTTGCCTCTCTCAATCGCACTACATACATACATACTTATGTGTATGAGCACATTGTGGCACCGTCGCACCACTAACCGCATTCACAGCGACCCACTTTGTTGCCACTACGTTGTATTTTTATTTTTATTTTTTTCTAAGCAACAGCTGTTGGTGGCACTGTTTATATGTAACCATGACACTATACAGCTTCCAACGTACATATATATATACATACAATAAGCTCACTTCTGACTACTAGTCATCTATTTTAGCGTTGCAACCACGCTGCTGTTGTCATTACCTGTTGACAACACTTTTAATTTTGTTGCAAGTCTGTTTGTCAGTGATTTTTCTAGTTGTCTGCTACTATTCGTTGCCATGTCTTGTTTTCGTGTATATGCATTTTCTTTTGGTGTTTCAACTCCCATTGTGCATTGTAATGCCCATTTTAGTTGGAAGCTGTTTAAGTCAGTGGACACAAATTTAATCAGCTTAAGCAGAGCTGAAGAAGAACAAAATGATTTTGTTTGTAAATGTCGCATAAGAATTTTTTGATTAGCAAAATTATGGTCGCATTTTTAGCCAATTAAATGGACTATAAATATTTTTAAAATCTTTAATTGGGAGACACTTAGACTCTTGATCCATTTTTGTGCCACTTGCGTATCGATTTCACCAAAAATAAATTAGTGCTCTGAAAAAATCTGAAAAGTGACCTCTACGAATATAAGATACTCCAAATTAGCGGTTAACTGCCCGACTGTGAGGTGAAAGTATTCGCCTAGAGCGCTGATTTCCAAAGTGGTCCCAGAGATCCACAGGAGACTCGACGGGGGTTTACGTTGGCGTGAAAAAAAAATTAACTGTTCATGAGTTGTAAATGGGGGTCCACGAAAATTTATCTGGCTTCGATAGTTAAGAAAAACATGTGGCCTTGGCGTTACCTAACAATGTTGGCAGATAATATACTACACAAAAAAATTAAGGGAGGAAAAAATTCAAATTTTTCGATGATTTTTCACAGGCATTATTTCTATGGAAAATGGTCGTATTGAGACATTAAAAAAGCATTTTGAAGCTTTAACGCTTTTGTTTCCAGATTTGCTGTCTAAAAATGTCTAGGAGCTACGATTTTCATGTAATCCTGACAGATTTCGCAAAAAAAAATTTTAATTTTCCTAAAAAAATTTTTTTTTCATTTTGGTCCACGGACTTCAAAAAAAATTCAGTTGCGCCTGCATATTGATCAGATAGCCACTTTATTTAGCTTTAATTTCCTTTTTAAAAAAACTGCCTTCTTTTTTTTAATGGTGTATTTTAAGACAGAGTGCGCAAAAATTCCTCGCCAAGGAATAAATAATTTTGATTTCCTCTGTTGTGAGTTAAAAAAGAAAGAGCGCTGTTTAACTAAATTTATCTTTAATATAATTTAGTCTTTCGCCTTTATATTAACATCTCTCTCTAATTCAACCCAAAATATTACTCTCAATCATTTTATTTATGCTCTAAATTAGATGCACCGCTTGCTTGGCTCTTTCTCACATCTTTTCTGAATTCGCTCGTTTCTCTATTTTCAGTTTCCGAATTGAAATTTTTGCGAAAAAAAGCTTTCCGGTTTTGTTTTTTTCAGGTCTTGTGCGTTTAAAAACGTGAGTTATACATATTTTTCGCATCACTTTAAAACTCAGAGCGATGAAAATAAAATTGAATAAACTCTTCTATACTCCTCACGCAAATTTATGTGTGAGCGAAATACTAGAGGAGTTTATAGTGAAGAGAATGTAAATAACGCTAGCGCTCTGAGTTTTTGACATTGGGACGCTCTTAGAAAATATACATATATAACTCCTCAGAGTGAAAGTGTATTTTGATGGAGCGGGGGGTCCATCGCAACAAGGAAAAGTTTCAAAATGGTTTACAAGAAAAAAAGTTTTGGGAACCTCTGGCCTAGAGAGTGCAGCGCTCTAGCATGGAAGGTGCGATTTTCTCTTACTCATCTGTATCTTAAATATTGAAACACATTCTTACTAAAGAAAATAATAAGCTTGTGATTATGGTAATTCTTAGGCTCATAGTCTATGAATTCTTCGATCAAAAAATTTGTCTGCCCTTTCAATTAGTCTATTTTAAAAATATTTAGGTTTCCTAAAATACTATAGTAAAGTTTTTGAAAAAATATTAACCAATTTTTTTTTACTTTTTTCTTTTCAGGTATGTAATTTTCAACGCAGTAACTATTTTCCATACAAAACCACGAAAACGAGTAATCAAGCGCCCAGAAGTCGCCAATGTGCATCGCCCGAACTGGCCGCCTACAGCAGGTAGCAAACGACCCTGCACCCAAACCGGCTATTACACAGCTTTAGCATACATAGTACATTGTGTACTTTGGCATAATTGTCGTTGAAATCCAAACATGGTCACATATGCGTCTCGTAACATAAGCGTATATAAACACATATTTAAGTATGTATACAGCAATGCTAAACCCATTCAACTTGTGGCACGACGTGTGTGGCTTACACCGCCCACTGTGTTTATTTGCTATCAGCGTTTTTTCATATACGTTTTAAGACCTTATGCCTACATATGAGTACTAAAACGAATTTACTTCTTACTTTGCTAACGACTAGCATTTGAATTTGGCACTTCGTTAGCGGAAAATTTTAGAAAATACATAAATACATGTATCTTTACTATAACTACGCTCGATGTAGCTTTTCCCTTAGAGCTATGTAACTATTTACCTGTAAGGGAGTACTTAATTGGGCAGCACTTTGTCGAAAACTAATTGGCTGGCCAAAAGCGCTAGGCAGTTACTGGTACAAGTCAGCTAACAGAAAATCATTAAAATTTAAATAAATCTTAATGTCTGCAAATAAGAAAGCGAAAATGGAGTTGGCTGAGTATAAGCCCTAAGCGGCGTAAACGGCACAAACTGCTGCACTGTTGGTTAGCAAGCGGTTCTACTGATTCCTCGCTGAGTCGTTGTGGATTATTACCGGTAACTTTCGTTTGGCATCGATCTCGCACCTCATTGCTACCTTCAATTTGTGGGAGGAAGGCGGGTGGTTGCCCATACGTTTTCATTCCAGCACTTCCGATGGGACGGTGTGGAAGTCTAGAATCCAGTCGCTGGATCTTGTTCAATTGAGAATGTCTTTCCGCTTGACTACCTCAAGGCGTGCTCCCGACCATAGGTGAAAGGACCTTTGGTCCAACCGGCGTCAGCTGGCAGGTGGTCCTGGGATTTCCCTACAGATACCCCAGAGTTTCCCGTTAAGCAAGTCCCAGTTCTATGGTGAGATCAGAACATCATGTGAGCTGCGGTCTATTATCGCCAAGGATATTCCCTACTGCTCGTCTGCTGTTAAAGACGCGGATACCCTTGCTTTCTTGGGTTTCGAGATTTTCTCCCTTGAGGGCTTCAGCTTTCCTCGTGCGAAATCTTTTTTAGCTTTCGCCCGACGCTCAGCAATAAATTTTTCGGCCCAATTGCTTGCGTGCAGCTCTTCTGCGGTCAGATCTTGAGGCTTTTTGTCCATTATTCCCTCCAGGATCCTTAGGACCGACCGTCTAGTGCGATAGTACCATTCTGTCTAAGGATGGCTACCACCCAAAGAAACAGTAGTCCCAGAATAGCGCCCCTCAAGGCTGTTGGTTTAGCCATGCGTTCTAATCTCGCTGAAATCGCTTTAGGGTTCGCACCTGTTGGTGTTCCCTTGCCTACCGGAGTGGCAGAGACGGCAGTAAGACTAGCTTGCCTTCAGCCAGGGCTGCCCTTACCTCATGAAGGACTCTCTTTGAGGGTGGGTCTGCTTTCAGCACCGGGTGGATTTATTTCCTCGCTAGCTTTTCCAGGAATAGGGCTGACCGATTGCCGGATGGGGGCATCGATACCGCTGAAGCAGTTCCAGACCTTGGCTTGACCACAGGCTTCGCACCGCTGGCGTGCTTGGTTCCTTCTGAGACAAACCGGACCTTCTTTAATGGATGGGTCTATTTTTGTGGGGTTATCGGTTATCCGAGGCGGGTTTTTATGTTCAAAAATTTTTTCATAAACGTGCGCAGTGCTCGACGTGGTGTGCACGCCGGACTACGTATTTAGGGACGGGAAAAGTTAAACGCCAACCACACAGGCCCCTCCGCCGTGGCAAGATCATTCGTGGATCTACCTGCTGAGATGTCCCGGTATTGTGAAAGCGCTGCTAGAATACTTACGAAACCATCCAATAGGAATAGGAGTGTTGGCAGGAGCAGCATGACGTATCGTTGGTGCGGTACTCTCCGTTTGTATGATTGGGAGAACACCACGCCCGCAGTTACGAAGATGGGTTGTCAACCAATGTTCATAAGAAGTATCGCTCTTGGTTCGTGCTAGTTTAAAACCCCCAAAGGAAGATTTAAACCACCAATTAAGCCTCATTCCCATGGCAAGGGGCCAACATGATGATGAAGCAAATGATAAATGCTAGAAAAAATTGCAATGCCTTTAATTTAGACCAGTTGTTTTCGGTCTCTGGTTTTAAGGCAGCATTTTTGGCATAATACTTAATGTATAACATATTTGAATAATTTGATATTTATAATCGCACATGAAGCCTCAGTAGGTGTTGTACGCGAAGCTTCAATGACCCAGATTAATATAATTCGTTGTACTTTCTGCTGTGTGAGAACAGCCGCTTTTCTCTAAGATTTACCACCAAACGGCTATACCATAGATGAGTATAGATATTTCCGCCACGGTATATAGCCAATCTACCAGCTTCAGGTACATACCCCACACCATTTCGAGTGACGAGCTCATTTATAGGAGGTTGGTCTTTATTGCCAAGTGGTGTAACCGTTCTGCTAATGGTAACCCTTGGAAAGTTTGTGTCTGAGGTTTCTTCCACCGCTTCAGCTCTCAAACCGCGAGCCTCCTCAATCAGCTTGGCGTTCTGCCAGTTAGTTGAAAAGAATAAAAAATTTATAAGTCATTTTTAAAACTATTTTCGTTAAATGTTTGTCAAAGACCAAAAATCTAATAATTTATTTCATAAGCCGGTTTCAAAATCAGCTTCAACTCTTCCTAATTGGTACATTTTCGTATGGCTTCTTAAATTTATGCCATAGTATTAATTTAACAAAAACGTGATGATAAGTGGTTAAAGAATAGGACTTAGATATAGACCAATACAAAAATTAAAGTAAAGGAGAGTGCGTACATAGATGAAGAAATGAATAAAGGCAAAGGTAAAATAAAAATAAAAAGAAGAACAAAAACAAGGATGCGTATAGATAAGGGCAAATATTAAGATCAAGGCAAATTTAAATAGTTAAGGAAAGGGAAAGGGGAATATTTATATGAAAAAGAAGCACATAAAGGTAAAAATAAAGATGAATATTAAGAAAAAGATGAGGATGAAGATGGCGATAAAAGTAGCGTTGAAGATAGAGGAAGAAAGATCAAAGTAAAGGTAATTATAAAAAGGAGTGTTAGTAAATTCTGCTTTTCAATTATGCGGTTGAAAATTCTGGAAAACATTTGAAAAAAATCTTTTTGCAGTTAAAATTATTGCGGGCCAAAATTTTGTCTTTTAAAATTCTGTAAGGGCCAAATGATGTCTAATTAAAATTCTGGAGTGTAAAATTGTGGATTCAAAATTATTTTGAGCCAAAATTCTGTATTTTTTACAAGCTTTTATTTAACTTCACTTAAATGTATGTCCAGGAATTTCGCAAACAATGGGGCTGTTCAGGATCTTGTGCATATGCTCTTGCATTAGCACATTCGGTGCATTTGTAAATTTACAATAATAAAATGCAAACGGTTGCCACGATAGTAGCCAAAAAATCTGCAAATGCAAATCCAATCATTATTTGCTTTACGGAATTCTGTATTGAAAAAATCGCAAAACCTATTTTTATTAATTTATTTTTTAATTTTGCTTTATTTATCCATATGATTTTCCGATTTTTCCATACAGAATAGATGTCGTTATCGAAAAAGGGAAACAGAATAGCAAATGTAATTAGAACGAAATGGGTAGAGGTGGAGGTTAAAGATAGAAAAGAGATAAAATATAACCTTAACTAACCAGTCATTTTATTCACAATTTTGAACCAATAAAATGCGCATGTACTTATATTGGTTACGAGACAAACTACATAAGTCCATAAATATGCATGGTAAGTTTCACTTCTCCAGTGTGGCCCAGGCGCACTTACTTTTTTATATAAAAAAGGTATGTGCGTCACAACACGTTTGTAATTTTTGTGAAGATTACTACTAATTCTCGTGCAGAAAATCGTGTTTTGTAACTCAACTGCACACCAAAATTTCTCATTTTTTCATACCATATCTTACCTACAGCCCAATTAAGTTCACGGTAACTGATAATCTACATGTCTATCTATGAATTTTACATACTTACTACATACATACGGTGCACACACGCATTTGCATGCTCATGTAATGAATCATTACATTTTGACCCAATACATATATGTATGTGAAACAAATGACTTAAGACACAAACATGTCGGTGACTAAATTAAGTCATGCGAATTTGGCGATTGAAATAAATGAAACACAAACAATATATGTATGTAAGGCAATGTAGTATAACAGATTAAACAATTAATTTGTCAACAAATGCAATTACCCAACATGCAAATCCGAACACGAAAAAACTAAATCAGATACAAGTGGACAAACATACATACATACATGCGCCTGAGTGTATTAGTGAGTATTTGTACATACATATATATATATTTGTGCGCTAATTTCACATGGTATGATGTAAAATTTCTTTTACTTTGACTACAGGTGTAAGCTAGGTGTTTCTTGTTA